>NC_054535.1:52663121-52803121 GCF_017654505.1 Polyodon spathula | reverse complement strand
CTGTTGCTATGCCATTCATGATTTATTCCTTTTTTTTTATGTTGGTGGTTCTACGCATACAGTAAATCGGAGAATTAGCTCTTACTGTAGGTGGATCCAAAGAATGAGTCACATCCTTAAAGCTAAGCTGACCTACATTTAGGGGAAAAACAGTCAATACATACCACAGTCTTGGGTGTTAGTGTAGCATTCATTCCCTGCAGTAAAAATCTAATATTGCACAATCTTTTTCTGTTGTGTTATATGGTGTCACAAGGTTTACCAATACTGCTAACATTGATTAGTAAACAGTGTCATTTTGTTGGTTATAAATGGGTTGAGTATACACTTTGGTAGTATGTTCTTTTAAAAAACAATATTGGGATGTTTAGCAATTGCTTGTAATTTGTTCTAATTGATTTATTGTAATTTAACTTTAGAATACCAGATGTAAAGCATAAATGATGTCTGTACACTGTGACCTTTTATTAGGAATGTTCATCAAGCTGATGAGCTTAAGAGCAGGTGCATTGTGTGCGAGTAGAATGGTGACACTTGAATAGCCTGCTCTTTAATTGAAGAGCCAGCATGCTGCCGTTGTAATAACAATCCAGTGTTCTCGAGTGTGAGGGGGTGTTTAAAAGTAAAACAAAATGATAGTTTGAAACAAAAATTAATAATAATAACAATGTCTAAAAACCCTAATTGGAGTAGCTGCTTCTAGTTCTTTCTTTTTTTTTTTAGATCCAGACAAGATGAGTAATTTGGGGCATAAAGGACGAAGTAAGTGGGATTTAAATCGGATCACATGGCAAAAGGCTGGCTATAAAATGCAGATTTGTGAAATCTATGAAAGCTGCCTTTAATTTTTAAACCGTAGCTTGCACATTTCAGCTGTTCCCAAAAGTGAAATTCACTTTGTACAGCATAGCAGAAATATTAGCTTACAGTAATTGTTTGACTAATGGCACTTTTTATTGTGCCAGCTGAGCTGAAAGCATTTTAAAATGAATAATGTCTGTTTCCAGTTTGAAGTGGAATTCTTTTCCGAGATTACAGGCTTGGCAGTAACTGGCGTCTCCATTGTTCTAATGAAAACAATTACCTGGTTTGTGTCCAGTGCTAAGGTAGTTAAAAAAGGCAGTCATTTAATTGTACTGCACTATCAGGAAAGGCTTGGTAGGTGAGAGATTTTAATTTGAATTAGGATTCTCTCCAAGACTGCAGACAGGGAGGGATGGTGGATACTATCATGTGCTGAAAGGGACAACACATGAGGGAATGGTACAGTAGGTAGGCATTTTTCATTTAAAATGAAATCTTTTCATCTATGTTAGGGCTTTCGAGAGCACCAAATGATGTAATTTTAAATCATTAAAAACACAAGCAAATGCATGAACATGTTTTTTTTTTGGGAGGGGATTTCCGTCCTGTAACAAATGTAGCAACATTGCAGGTGTAGTTTTCTACAGGTCAGTTATAGTCTAAATCAGTTTAAATGGTGACAAGACACGTTCTGCAACTATGGGTTGGCTCAACTAGGGGAAGAGCACCATAAATAGCAGGGTGGAGCATCCTTCTGTTTTTTTAGAGAGAACATTAGGAATGTGATGCTGCACAAGTAGGTAATTTTTGACTTGTGTTACTCTCTGGTTACTGATTGGATTGTCCACCGCAGGAATCCCTAGTTTGATATGAACAAGGTGAGGTTAGGTTTTATAGATACTTTTTTATGGTGCAGAAAGAAATGGGGTCTAAAGTCTATTCCCTGCTCTCTTGATTGTCACCCCTTTTTACAGTAATAATACTTTGTCTGTTCTCTATAGCATTTCAACAGAAATGATCACATTGCAAAGGTGAAAAAAGTCTTTGTTCTGTTTTACATCCAGAATACCTTAGCTTACATTAGTTTTTTATTTAGTTTTATAAAACTACTGCACTAAATTACTGGCATACTACTCTATCAGTTTTATCAGTCAAATTGTACAGTAAAAGTACTGCAGCTGGCTCAGTCTCTGCTGCAGTAACATATCTATTCAGATTACTTTTTGCAACAGTTACAAATATTTTTTAGGTCTAGTCATGTTAAGCTTGTTTGGACTTATTTCTTGTCCAATTAATGATTGCTAAAAATGTTTTCAATGTAGTTTAGCTGTGGGGAAAGTAGGTCAATGGGTCAGGAAGTTACTGGGACAGGGGATACTGCTGATGACTTCATGATTATACAACCACTGGCTGCTGTCTAGGGAGCACAATGCTGTTTCACTATTTCCGTTCTACACTCCCCCTATTGTTTTTGTCATTTTGATCAATGCATTGAGAAGAGGAACACAGACCCAAATGAAGCTTGCCTGCATCAAGGGTTGAAAAATACATGTTTATTTTGGTGCTATTCTGCAATTAGAATAAAATAAATAAAACAAAACAAATATAAATGGCTCCTTGATCAGCCAGTTAATTGCATGTACTGAAGGTTTTTTTTTAAATGCATGTCAAAGAAAATATGTTTAAGTGGTCTTTTCTGAGGGGAATTAAACAATTTAAAATCTCAACTCACAGTAGTTCCCCCCCCCCCCAAAAAAAAGTTATTGTACTGTACATTGTACAGTACAGATGAGTTGACATTATTATTTTTTTTTTACTTTCTGTATGTCTCAAATGTAACCAAGTGCTGTTTACAAAAGGCAGTTTTTCTACAGACAGATGATCAGCAGTTTATTTTGGAGATATGCAAGTGTAAAAAATAAATGTTATTTACCGTAACAACAAGAATACAGTGTGAAGCTACAAGAATCGCTAAAGGGGGAAAAAAAAATCCTTACTAAATAAAACACAAGGCTCAGTGTGACTTCACTTGGTTTGAAATGTAAAGGGTTTTACTTTACTGCCTTAAAGCATATCCTTTAGTGCACCCATCATTTATAGCATTGTGATATGCTTGTCCAAATGATGGGACAAACACAATGCAAAGAAGGGGAAGGACTTAACATTCTAATTAATATAACAGCAGTATAAATCTGATGTCCATAATCCATTCTCCACTATATCTTCCATGATGCTCTTCACACAGTGACATTGTCACACGTGCTTAGAGCAGTGACTGTCTCATCTATTTTAAAGGGCAAGGCCATTTCTTTTATTAGCTATCTGCTAATAGTTTCCATAGAAACATGACCTGTTGTATGCAGGGAAGTAGACTGCAATCTGCTGTGTTTTAACAATCAGTAGTTAAGCACTCCTGTCACTGGAGCTTAGTGTACTGTAACTGTCATTCTGTCACTACTTCAAATGCTAATATCCCATAAACCATTTGAGATACCAACTTGATGTTTTCAATGTTGTGGAAACTTATCTGGAAAATCTAAAGGCGTCCTTTGAGAGATTGGCTTCATACTACATACACAACTGTATTGTAGGTCATTTTTCTGGGTCAAGTTCGATTTGTGCCGTACATATAGCACAAAAAAAATGTAGGCTGCCCTTTAATGGCAACCTAGTACAGGGGTGTCAAACTCATTTCCTGGAGGGCTGCGGTGGCTTCTGGTTTTCGTTCCACCCAAGCTCTCAATTACTTAATTTGTCTAATGATTTGATTAATTGGACAAAAGTAACACGTCTCTCCAGGTCTCGGAATGTTTCATAGGTCGTGTACCTTGATTCAAGTGCATTTTGTGAGGTACTGAGTTGAGGTTTTTTACGAGCTATTCTAACAGCTAATGAAGCATATACAGTATCTTGGGAATACATGTTTCACAAAGCTTTGCATGGACATTTGTTTAAGTGGTTGTTCAACATAGGGGTGTTATATTCTGTGAAATTTTCTAAACACTTTAACCTTATGTATTTAACCATATTTGGAATATGGTAACCACTCGCCAAACTGATTACAACAAGCCATTTTAATGCAGTTTAACTGCATGTGTTCAACTTTAAAGGAGTAGCATAAATATTGAACTGTCTAATGTTGCTGTACCGTAAGGTAATATTAAATAAAATAACCTTTAGACTGTATTTCATAAGCATCTTTCTGATGTTTTAGACAGTTATAAATGTTTAATGTTAAAATTCTAAACCATAATACTACTGTAACACCCTGAATTCAATATACTGTGCATGTGGCTCATTGACTAATCGACTAATCTATCGATGGCTAAGTCGTGGGAGAAGCTAATCAGCAGTGATCCTAGGAAAATATGCAAGGCTTTTTTTGTTTGATAATAACCAAATAAATGCATGTATAATGTAGCAACATTAACACAGGCAACTTTACTTTAAATATACGTAAACATACCTGTCTAATAAAACTGCTTCCAGTATTCAATTCAGAGCTGTTCAAAGATGCCGAAAACAATAAAAAATCATCCCTAAAGATCAGGGGTTTGGCAAGGACGAATTTCACGTTGATAATGTGCTGTTTTGTACTTCATGCAGCAAGGCTGTAGATTACACTCGCAGGTGGACCATTGTAGAACACATGGGAAGCACTAAACATAAATTGAATGAAAGGAAAGAGACCGAAACAGCAGGGCCATCAAACACTGAAACAGCCCACGTAACATAGTGATACTTTTTTTAGAGTTATATGTAAAACAAAACAACATAAAATTGAAAACCCTGAAATGTAAAACTATATAAAACTGTTTTTCATACAACTTGGTTAAAACACTCTTTAGCAAGAGGTACAGGAGGCATCAGAACTGTGAATATTCAGGTACAGAGCTGGCTGTCTGTTAGTTCTATCATGCATAGTATGTCATTGTAAGTCAACTTTAAGTGAAATTTTTTTACCGCAATATATTGATTATATCAGAATAATGGGATAGACACTATGGAGGAATCTGTGCCTTGCATTACATTCACACACAGATGTGCAGCTATAGCAAAAAGACTTTTTGATTGAGACTTTTTCTTTTTTTTTCTCAACATCATGTAATCAAAGAAACTACAAAATGGTATCGCAAAAATCTACCGGAAGCCAGTAGTACAGCATTTCATGTTAGATTTTTAAAATGTGTCGGTATATGGGAAAACTACAAAACAGTATATAATTCAATATGATTACATAACATTGATTCGACCATTGACCTCCGTCACCTTCGTCACTTGAAAACTGTGTATCTATGTATCACTGGATCTTGTCTTTATCGTAAGCCTTGACTTCATCTTCCCACTCAGTGAACTCTACTTCAATTTTCTGCTTTTTGAATCCTATGTCATTAGCTCCATATTCTTTTTCAAGCGTACCTTTGACTGTGTTCTCTTCAGTGTGAGCGTTAGGTGTCACTGTCCCACATCACAGACAGCATTGTTTGACAGAGCACTCGCGGCAGGTTTGAAAGTGGCGAGCAGTTTCTTCGCTTGGTCATAAACAGGCATTCTTTCTTCGGTTGGGAACATCTTTAACTTTTTAAAACGAGGGCAAAGAAATTTTGCAATCTTGTTGGTGGAAGTGATTGCTAGCTTCTCTTTTAAGACTCCATGCACAGTCGCGTAAGTGAGCCATATATTCTGGGTCCCTATAAATAGACTTGCAGTGCTTCTTCAATCTGTAAAACCAGAGTAACACTATGTGTATTGTACGGTACTTATCCCCTTCCAGTTCTTCACTTGCTACTGAAGAAAGACAAGCATTCGGGAAGCGTTTTGAACACAGAGTTGTATGCCATCTATTCTCTCTAGCTGATCTTTGTCTTGTAAAAGTTGTCGGATCTCAGTGAACTGTTTACAGACAGATTCCATTATTGCTGCTTTGCTATTGCAGCGAGTCTCGCACTCCTGTCTCACTGCATGTGGTAAACCTGCAATGGCATTCATTTCTTCTGTCAAAGTCTGGAATCGAAAGTATGCTTCAGCACTGTATTGAGAACATGAGCAGCACATGGGATCCAGTGTTGATTCTGAAGGGCTATTTGGAGAGACTGAGCAGTGCTGCTTTAATGTTTCGGCCCTGGTCACTCACAAACACCTTTGGAAGTCAGCTGGAATACCAAATTCCTGCAGTTCTCTGAATTTGTTTTATAAGGTTTTCAGTCGTTTTCGGAAGACTTGCGTCAAATTCAGTTGTAGCTATGACTCTGGCCTTTAACTTCCATTCCTCATCTACATTGCGGCAGGGAAGTACAGTGTATGCCCTTTTGTTATAGTCATATAACAAAAGGGACTTATAACAAAAGGGACTATCCTACTTGTAAAGGGCATCAAACTGCAAGCCTTTGTACTCCTCGTTTTCCGCTTTGACTTCTGCAGATTTGAGCCAAATTTAAGAGTCATGTCTCTCTCTGTCTAGTTTTAAGTTGTCCAGAGTGCAACATTTTATGAATGTCATTTTCAGAAGTCATTATTTTATTAAGGAATTTGCTAGATGTATTTTTAATTTTTTTTTGTACTTAACAAGGTTAAACTGTGTTGACTACACCACATGTAAGTTAGCTCATTCCATTTCCTTAATACTGCACATGCCCACTGTTAATAGGAGAACTATGATGATGTTGTTGTTGTTATTACAATATTTTGAATTATATAATGCAATTTGTTTTTTCAAAATGTAATTCTCAACAGTTTTTATAGATAACATTATAATAGTTGCAAATTGTTGTTGACTCGCACCCAAGCTGACCCAAAGTTTATTTAAATGTATCTATCTGAAACCCGCAGAACCAGCCCATCACTAATGCATATGTTTTTGGTCTGATCTGTTAGAAATCTGTGTGCGGAGACTATCCCAAAACAGACTGATCCTGATTTTGGAATATTGTGAAGATGATGATGATGATGATGATGTTCTGTTAACATTTCCTGTTAATTTCCTTTAAGATTGTATTTATATGTTTTAACTTCTTCCACGAATGTGAAAACTAACAGCTTGTCCTCTGTTTTCTAGATGTAAAATAACATTTAAATCAGAAAACAAGGGCCAGATTACAGAAGAAACTTTGCAGTTTTTAAACCGTTTTTGTCATTGTAAGTATATTTTCATTACTGGTGCATGCTCAGTTAAGACAGTGGTGTAGAAAGCCCACATTTTGAATGTGTGTATGTGTTTCCAAATTTTTTGTGTGGTGTGTTTTTGTGTTTACACACATACCACAAAACTGTATTAAATCGTTCTACTATTTAATTATAAATTCAAGTCACAATCTGTAATTAATTTTTTTCCCTGGAAATCAGCATCGTTCTAACTTTCCTTAGTTTATTATAAAATATAATAATGTAAGGGGGGGGGGGGGGGGGGGGGGGGGGGGGGGGGGGGGGGGAGTCCTTTTTATTTATGTATACCTGCATTTTAGATCAAAGGATTGTGAACTATGGTTGGAGAAGACGTTTTGCGTGTGGCAGTTGATTTAAAAAAAAAAAAAAAAAAAAAAAAAAAAAAAAAACTGCGTTAATTTAACCTGTGAGAGCAGCCTGGAACAAGCTATCACTTGACAATGACAGTCAGTAGGAATGCGTGGATAAAGTAGAGGGGTCGGTGAAGTAAAAAAAACACATAGATGGTGCCTGTGTTTATACATTTTTTAGTTTTCCCTGTGGAAACTGATTTTTTTATTTATTTATTTATTTTTATTTATTGTATACCAGGTACTTTTTTTTTAATTTGCAAATGTTCAGCTCATTAAGCACATTGTTACACAAACATATTTTTTTTGTTGCTGGTTTTGCTTTAGTGTATTCAGAATATGTTTTGTATATGATGTCATAGCATCTATTAAAAACTCCTCATCAGGGATGAGTAGACATAACCATGTATTTAGGTTTGCAAAGTATGATCTGGAGCTACTGAAACCAGACCAAACACCATCAAACATTAATTCACTTACTGTACAAGTCCTATCGGCTAACAAAGTCAAATTGAATTTTCAGTATGTCTAAGTTAATGTTTTTAGAAGTTCAGATGCATAGTAAAACTTTTGATCTTGTATACAAAAATCAGAAATTACATTGAGCATTAATTTTATTTTAATGGAAATCTGTTTTCTTTTCAGGTACAGCTACAAATGTCTACCTCACGATTAAGGTGTAATTTACTGTATTTACTAGCGTGAAGAAGGTTATAAAATGAGCTCCAGTGTGGAAAGGTATGTACTACAGCTACACTAGTTTTAAAAGCTGTATTTTCAATGGCATTCATTTAAGACATTTTATAGTGATGATGCCAACAAATATATGATATATCTGGAATAAAGAAATCATTATTGGGTCAATAGGTATCTTTGTACTTATCCAGCTGTTCTGTTATTTGTTCTGTACTCGGACAATTGATTCAAAATGCAGTGAACATTAAAATAAAATAGGTTTACATTTGTGTTAATGCAGTATAATTTCCTGAGACAGCAAAGAAATTACAATAAAACATAAAACAAGCATAGGGTTAATATAGTTAAGAGTAAAATAAAATGTGCACTTGCATGAACTTTACTGGTTTTATTCCTTGTTTTTAAAAGTCAATATAAGGGCAAATTTATTACTGGATAAGGGTATGGCTGTTGCTATATCTATTTCCATTCAATTTTTTTTTTTTTTTAATTTATTATATTTTTCCATTTTGTGAACAGTTCAGGTGCACATTTTCTTAAGTTGTATTGTTGTTTTGACGACATTACCTGTAGTGTATTTGTTTGGCCTTGCAATCCCATGTGTCTGCTTTTAACTTTACATATTCAGATTTTGTATTTGTAAACTCGCAAGTGTCTGTTCAGGAGCCCAGCTACCTTCCTGCCACTGCTGATGCTGTGCTTACTGTATGTAGTTTCTTGTTTGTAAGATGGTCTGCGTAGGTGCTTGCTGCCAGTTGTACTGTGTGGATCCTCACAGTAAGCTTACCATCCTAGAGAATACAACAAAAGACCACTGCAAATCTTTGTGACACCCAGTGGTTGGGAAGGTTTAAACTGTCTGTTTTTTAAAAAGACAAGCAGATGAGATGAAAACAGAAAAGTACTTCTTTAGTTGTGGTATTGAAACACTAGAAGTCCAAAAGTCAAAGTTTTTGTATTACTGTAACACTAGCACCATCTGGTGGATACTTTTGGATGCAGGATGGTTAAATAAGTGAGAGAGCATGCTCCTACTCATGTTATATTGAACAAAGATGCATTTATATGTTATTTCAGCTAATTACAATAAATTCAGTAAATCTGACTAAATCTGCAGTTTTTTTAATGACACTGTATGCGTCATAAAGAATAAGTATATTGTGTACAACTAAAATTAAAAAAACTGTTGCCATGGAAACAGAATGCTATATTATATACAGCTTCATTTCAAACAAAATGCTGCCAGTATCACTCTCACTGCAGTACGACAGAGAAGAAATAATATATTCAAAATAAAGACATGGGACATTCAGCCAAACAATGAGGAAAACTTGGAAACAGTGCGGTTCAAAGCAATAACAGAAACATCTCAGGAGACATTTTTAAAAGAGAAACAAAATGAAAATACCAGGTAAAAGACACTGGCTGATATAAACCTCGCAAAGTACATGATTTGTGTTCAGTAGAACACAAATCAAAATAAAGTAGCACAATGCAAAATATCCAGTTTACATGTTTATCTGAGTTTTAATATAGCACTGTGACGAAGTAACTGCCGCTGTGTGTATTTTCTGTTATGTTGCATGTGGTGTGTTAAATGTTGGTGTATAGTCATTGGTACATGGGATATAAACGGGTCTGTGTAACACGAGTGTTTAAAATGTATATTTGTATTTAGGCACGAGGATTGCACAGCACTTCACGTGCAAGTAAAAAGTAATAATATGTGAGCACGGGGAACTGCACTTTATTAATTCACGTACTGAGACTCCAATTGAATGATTGATTAGCAATTGAGTCTCGGTACAGCTGCATAAAAGCATCATGTTTTCAGCCAACCGGGGTTGTGTGTTCGGTAAGTGGAGAACGGGATTGGAGACGGAGGTAATAGTGATAAATTGTAAGAGTAATAGTTAAAATATCTGCTCACCCTGTTTTGTGTAGTGTTAGTCCGTTTTTGTTTGTCTGTTTATTTTGGTGAATGTGCCATGTCCTGTTTTTGTATTGTTACAACCGTTTATTTTCTGTCTGTCTGTCTGTTCATTCATTAAATGCTGAGCGAGACCATTCACTCAGCTCCACCAAACTCCACCTCTCTCTTTGTTTATTTTCTTGTTACTGGTCGGATGTCCCCACTCCGGCCGTCTTTGTGACAAGCACCTATTTTGTTTTACCACCACTAACGCCCCGTATGGTCATTTCACTCGGTATAGGTTTTGCCAGCTGTATGGCACATAGCCGTCTGATCCAAGCGCGGTGAGTCTGTCCAGCAAACCATCCCTGAGTTTCCAGCGCATACACTGGGTGTGAATAGACGATGTTACATTTTTTTGTGTATACTTAATTGAAAATATACATTATTTCATCAGTTCATGGGTAAAAACAATAGCAATAAAACACTTTATTCTTAATTTGTAATATATGAAAACTGACATTATAATATGTAACTTATTTGCTTTTGTTTGTTTTAAGAAACATAGAATATATATTGGTCAGAATATATTATTATCACACAATAATATGTACTTGTGCGTTTCCGGCCCAAACCAACTGGTGAAATCTATTACTGTGTAATAATATATTTGGGCCCATACATTATTCTGTTTTCTATTACGGGAGTGAGAGGACAGAATAACAGGGATCTGGGAGACAGTAATAGCAGGACAGGCGAGACAGATAGGTACAGTAGTAGTGGAGGGAGGGTACAGACCTGTCTTGTAGTTGGTGTTTCCGGAGCGATGCTAGGTTCTGATTTTCTCTAACAGCCTTTCCTCACTGGACTTCCACAGCTAGACTCCCGGCTCTGGGTAGAGAGACTGTTCGATTGGCTGGTGCTTCATACTGGCACACAAATAGACTAGCTGTCTATCATACTAACTAGATGGATAAAAGCTGTGTGTAAACCAATCAAATTGCAAATCAACCTCTATTCAATTTAATACACTCACCTGGTACTAATCACAAACAGTAGATCACCTAATTAAAATAACACCACCTTTATAATGTTACTTAAATGCAGCTAATGCTAATTACTTGAAGCAGGATCACTGATTGGTTACCTGTAGACATATCAGTCCGCTTTTAAGAATCAACCGTTTATAAGAATCAAATCACCTGGGACAGATGTGATTCTTATAAACGGAGTGCACTGTATATTATGAGGACTAAGTTCAGTACTTGGGACTCATGGATATATGTGTTTGGCATTTTACTGATAAATGATTTCAGTGCACATGTACTCTGTTTCAGAGATGACAGCAGCATTTTTGATGGGTTGATGGAAGAAGATGACAAGGACAAAGCTAAAAGGTAATGAAAGCTAAATGCTTCAATTTTGCACAGTAAAAAGAATGTATAAGATGTAAAGCCTATTGAAAGAAAAAAAAGGAAGATGTAGTTGGGCACTGTTTGAATAACCTAAACCAGGGGTACATCTTGCCAAATTACGCATTAACATTTTTTAATACCGTGTATATATGGGCTGCTTTGGGGATTTATTCACTAAATTATTGTTTGTTTCCTTTCAGGGTTTCCAGAAACAAATCTGAAAAGAAACGCAGAGATCAGTTTAATGTCCTCATCAAAGAGCTTGGCTCCATGCTCCCGGGTAACACCCGGAAGATGGACAAATCAACAATACTGCAGAAGAGCATCGACTTTCTACGCAAGCACAAAGGTACCTGTTACCGTCATAACTGTTTTATTTATTCGTGATGACTTTGCAAGAAAGCAGAATAGTCATGTGAGTGTTCAGAAACATTTTTATTTTTCTGTTTAGTTAAAACCTTGATGTGAATGTATGCGCTGTACTACATGTAGCAGAGAACATTTGTTTCCTAACCAGACTGATAACACTGTATATTAAATAATACATTTTATGCAACCATAACTGAATCTTTTTTGTATTTATTTTTTTTTTATTGTAGAAATTGCTGCACAGTCAGAGACAAGTGAAATACGACAAGACTGGAAGCCTTCATTCCTTAGTAATGAGGAGTTTACACAGTTAATGCTAGAAGTGAGTGTGTAACAGGGAATGTATTAAATCTACAGCCCACAAGAAGTGCTTTTAGCAGTGCCAAAAATAGCAAGTCAAATATACTGTAGGTTTGAGCTCATCACAGCTTACTTTTTGTGGTGACTGCATTGAACCATGATGGCTTGGTTTTGGTCAAATATTGAAGCGCTTGCTTCACAGCATTGGCATTGAAAAAAGAAAATGATTCACTAATTGTTAAATATCAATTAAGTATTAGAACAATATCATCTAGGCCTACGTGTATGATTAATGATTATTTAGTGTCCAATGTCCAAAGCCCGTTGTACAGGATAGTACATTATGATATTCCTACCAAGCTCCAAGATGCAAATAAATTAGAAAGAGACTTGCGCGACATGTAAAATCTGTCTTTAACTACATGCTTTTTTGCATTATCTGCAGGCACTTGATGGATTCTTTCTAGCAATAATGACGGATGGAAATATAATTTATGTTTCAGAAAGTGTTACCTCCTTACTTGAACACTTACCTGTGAGTATAAAAATGAGTATATTTATGATTTTATTAGTGTGCGCATTATATTATAGTTATTTAAATCAGCACAGAGATATTTATAATCTATTTTTATATTGGATCTTGAAAGTACAAACTATAGTGGCTTCAAGTAGCTTTTATTTTGTAATAATCCATATATGTTTAAAGCTGTTTCTGTTTCCTCCTTGTGCTGCACTTGGGAGCATTGCCAGTGTGTTTGTGTAATAGCGAATTATGTAGCTCCTCTATGTATTCGCCAGTAGATCTAGAAGTCAGAGCACTGTTGCAAGTGGAGTTGTATTCTCTGTAACAAATTGCATGCTCAGTATGTGTAGAAAACAATGTGTTTTAATAATCAAATAATTGTATTTCAGTCTGATCTCTTGGATCAGAACCTGTTAAATTTTCTCCCAGTGGGCGAACATTCAGAGATATATAAAGTTCTCTCTACTCAAATGCTGGAAGGGGAGACTCTGACTCCAGAATACTTAAAGAGTAAGTACTTTTTAAATCTATTGTTGTTGTAATTATAATAATACAGTCTGTGCCATTTTGTCAGGATGCCTCGGCAGAAGTAAACATATCCCGACTTAGCGGCTGTCCCAATGAAACGAGAGGCATTTGAAATGACCTTAGTCACACTTTTTTGTTTCTAAATGAAAAGAAAAATAATGACATTACCTCAAATAATGGATACATGTTAAATACAGAATTTAAAATGAGTCATTTTTTGTACATTTTTTATTCTTAAACAAAATGAATCGCTCTTTTTTATTTCTACATGAAATGAAAAAGGCAGTGAAGCACCTGTGATGTTGACACGGCAACTTTCTTTGCATCAGCAGCAAGCCACAGGAGACAACAACTCCTCCAAGAGTTTAATGTGGTTTACACAATTATGCAAGTCCCAACATAACCACGTACTCTGTGCACTGTGCTACATAAACCTGTCTTGCTCTGAAAAGCGATCTCCGTTAATCATTTGAAAATACTGTAGCCCAATTAAACTAAGTGACGTCCCAATCAAACAACATAAATAGCATTGGGAAGAACCATCTCCCAGAGTTGTATCCCATTTAAGCAGAAATCTCAATTCATCATTATCCCGATTAGGCGACACTAACTGAAATAATAGATTTTAAAAGTTTAATCAATTACCATTTGTACTGATGTGTAATTACGATATCCAACATCTTATGTTGGAATGTAATGTTCATTTCCTGCCTTTTTGTTTTTCAGCAAAAAATCAGTTAGAATTTTGTTGCCATATGCTAAGAGGAACAGTAGATCCTAAGGAAATGCCTGTATATGAATATGTAAAATTCATAGGAAATTTCAAGTCTTTGAATAATGGTAAGTAAATATAGTCTGTTCAACCATGTTTACATGTATGGTCTATTTATATTTAGTAGTTTTCTACTGTGAATGATGTTCTTCAGTATGGTACAGTGTACTGGCAATGAATATGTTAATCCCTACATATATTTCTTGTGGTGGCCATTATTTAATCAGATATTTTAGTAATTGGTGTCCTTTTGAAGGAAGCCAGCCTTCTTTTAAACTATAATGTGATCCAATGCCTCGTTTGCATTGCTATCTTGGATTAATATCAGTACATACAGCCATTTCCAGTCAGATTAAGGGTACTTGATTATATTTGCAAATATTACTGAATAAATGTTACATTTTATAATGGTTTTTAAAACGTATATACACTGAACAAAAATGTAAATGCAACGTGCAACCATTTCAAAGATTTTATTGAGTTACAGTTCATATAAGAAAATCATTCAAATAAATTCATTAGGCCCTAATCTATGGATTTCTTATGACTGGGAATACAGATATGCATCTGTTGGTCACAGATACCTTAAAAATAAATAAATAAATAAATAAATAAAGGTAGGGGCATGGATCAGAAAACCAGTCAGTATCTGATGTGATCACCATTTGCCTCATGCAGCGCGACACATCTCCTTCACATAGAGTTGATCAGGCTGTTGATTTTGGCCTGTGGAATATTGTCCCACTCCTCTTCAATGGCTTATCGAAGTTGCTGGATATTGGCGGGAACTGGAACACGCTGTCGTACATGTCGATCCAGAGCATCCCAAACATGCTCAATGGGTGACATGTCTGGTGAGTATGCAGGTCATGGAAGAACTGGGACATTTTCAGCTTCCAGGAATTGTGTACAGAGCCTTGCGACATGGGGCCTGCATTATCATGCTGAAACATGAGGTGATGGCGGCGGATGAATGGCACGACAGTGGGCCTCAGGATCTCGTCACGGTATCTCTGTGCATTCAGATTGCCATCGATAAAATGCAATTGTGTTCGTTGTCCGTAGCTTTTGCCTGCCCATAACCATAACCCCCCGCCACCTTGGGGCACTCTGTTCACAAGGTTGACATCCGCAAACCGCTCGCCCACACAACGCCATACGTGCTATCTGCCATCTGGCCAGTACGTGCTATCTGCCATCTGGCCAGTACAGAAACCGGGATTCCTCCGTGAAGAGCACACTTCTCCAGCGTGCCAGTGGCCATCGAAGGTGAGCATTTCCCCCCTGAAGTCGGTTACAACGCCAAACTGCAGTCAGGTCAAGACCCTGATGAGGACGACGAGCATGCAGATGAGGTTCCATGAGACGGTTTCTGACAGTTTGTGCAGAAATTCTTTGTTTATGCAAACCCACAGTTTCATCAGCTGTCCAGGTGGCTGGTCTCAGACGATCCCGCAGGAGAAGCAGCCGGATGTGGAGGTCCTGGGCTGGTATGGTTACACGTGGTCTGCAGTTGTGAGGCTGGTTGGACGTACTGCCAAATTCTCTAAAACAACCTTGGAGGCGGCTTATGGTAGAGAAATGAACATTCAATTCTCTGGCAACAGCTCTGGTGGATATTCCTGCAGTCAGCATGCTAATTGCACGCTCCCTCAAAACTTGACACATCTGAGGCATTGTGTTGTGTGACAAAACTGCACATTTTAAAGTGGCCTTTTACTGTCCCCGGCACAAGGTGCACCTGTGTAATGATCATGCTGTTTAATCAGCTTCTTGATATGCCTCGCCTGTCAGATGGATGGATTATCTTGGCAAAAGAGAAATGCTCACTAACAGGGATGTAAACAAATTCGTGCACAAAATTTGAGAGAAATAAGCTTTTTGTGCGTCTGGGATCTTTTATTTCAGCTCATGAAAACATGGGACCAACACTTTACATGTTGTGTTTATATTTTTGTTCAGTGTATATATATTTTTCAGAGTCATGGAACAGATTATAAGAAAGGGTATATTTCAGCGATGCTCTGAAGCATATAACTTTGTAAATTGCAGTACTTATCAGAACATAGACATCCTCATGATGTACGTGAATAAAGAAAAGGTAGTCTTTAAAATAATAAATAATTAAATCTCTCCTGTCATTTTTGTAGTGACGACTTCCACACGAAATGGCTTTGAAGGAGTTATACAAAGGTCCTTAAGGCCACCATATAAAGACAGAGTGTGTTTCATAGCAACCGTGAGATTAGCTAAACCCCAGTTTATTAAGGTAAGTCACCAATTTAAAAAAGTGTTACTTGTTCCTTATGTCGGCTCATTAGAATCCAAACAATATCCTAAATTGGGTACTGGGTCGTTACCATGGCATTGGAGTGCAGAGCGAGCCATGCTTGAAAGGCTTAAACGTCTCTCACATAGGTATCTAAACAAAACATTTTGTAATATTGAGTTTGTTAATTTAATAGCCTCGAGCCTTTGACATCTGTATGTGTAATTTGTACTGGTAGCTACTCTAGCTGAGTTCTGTTGGCCAATGGTAAATACATATTGCGTTACAATAATTAGGTGCAATGGTGCTATTTTCTTTTTTATTTTACATAGGAAATGTGCACAGTGGAAGAACTTAATGAAGAATTCACATCACGACATAGCTTAGAGTGGAAGTTTTTATTCTTGGATCACAGGTATGTTTTGTACAATTATAGTACTCCTTGGATGTATTTCCAGCATGGCATTTGGCACAAAACATACCAGTATGGCACAATTCTTCACAGTGAAGGGCAGATTAACTTGTACCACTTCATATATGATACATCTGTTACTTATGTTTAACTGTGAAATGTAAAATGGAGAGAGGAAGATTTAGCATGAAAAGGTTTCATGTGAACTATCTGTTAGCTGTTCTGCATTTGCACACGCCTATATACAGTTTTAGTTTCTCTCATTGTCATTCATGTCACCTCGTATTTTACTTTTTTAAATCTTTTTTAAATTACTTTTTATTTCTTCTATTTAATCAAGGGCACCACCAATAATTGGATATTTACCATTTGAAGTTCTTGGCACGTCTGGCTACGATTACTACCATGTGGATGACCTGGAAACTTTAGCAAAATGCCACGAACACTGTAAGTTGACACAGCAGAACATGGCACATGCATGGTATTTAAATGATTGAAATTTCCGATCATCACAATGAAGCCTGCCCATGATTGTGTACTGTACAGAAACTGGTTCTGTTGATTTGGAAATAACTTGTCTGAAATTATATATGTATATTTTCTTTAGTGAGGCTATGTGGCAAAGTCCCCCACCTCTGGTCTATTTATTTGTGTTGCATGTTGCGTGTAGTGTGCTAATGTTGGTGTATTGTAGTTGGTACATGGGATAATATGGGTTATAAACACGAGTGATTTAAAATGTGTATTTGTATTTAGGCACGAGGATTGCACAGCACTTCACGTGCATGTAAAATGTAATATGCGAGCATGGAAAATTGCACTAAGTAAATTCACGTGCAGTTGTACCGAGACTCCAATTGAATGACTGATTACACCGTGTAACAATTTTTTTTTTTTTTTTTGGTTCCTGGGTAGTAAGTGTTATTTCCTAATTGCTTATGCCTCAAAAGTATAGAAAATGGCTATTATTCCCCACAAACTTTGCTTTTGTGACCAGGATAGTGATATTTTGAAATTTACCTATTTTCCAGAACATTCCAGGTAGATTCAGTGCTGAGTAAACTTGGAGTAACTTCTAGAACTTTCCAGTAATATAAATAGTAGTATAAATACAGGGGCCTTAAGCCCACCAGTTCAGTTTAGTTCCAGCTGCCTAAGTGGATACATATCTGCATTTTTTTGAGATGGCATCAAGAGGCTGCAATGGTGGCATTCCTGATGGGTCTCCAAGGCGGTTTTACCAAGTTTCCCTGCTATCTTTGCCTTTGGGACAGCAGGGACACCAAGGCACACTACCACAGGCGGGCCTGGCCACAGCGGACCGAATTCTCTGTGGGGAGGAACAACGTCAAGTGGGAGCCACTGGTGGACCCCTGGAAGGTGCTGATGCCACCACTGCACATCAAATTGGGCCTTATGAAACAATTTGTCAGAGCTCTAGATAAGGAGTCGGCAGCCTTCAAGTACCTTCAAGACTTCTTCCCTAAGCTGTCTGAAGCAAAGGTCAAAGCCAGTGTCTTCGTCGGACCACAGATAAAGAAGATCCTGGAGTGCAATGAATTCCCCAAGAAGCTCACTAGTAAGGAGAAAGTGGCTTGGAACAGCTTTGTCGCAGTGGTTCGGGGCTTCCTGGGCAATCACAAGGCCGAAAACTATGTGGAGCTGGTTGAGACTCTGGTGAAGAACTACGGCACAATGGGCTGTAGGATGTCCCTCAAAGTCCATATCCTTGATGCTGATCTTGATAAATTCAAGGAGAACATGGGAGCGTACTCGGAGAAGCAAGGCGAGCGCTTCCACCAGGATATACTGGACTTTGAACGACGCTACCAAGGACAGTATAACGAGAACATGATGGGAGACTACATTTGGGGGCTGATTCGTGAAAGTGATTTACAGTATAATCGTAAATCTCGAAAAACTACTCACTTCTAAATCTTTTGTAGTCATTTGTGTATTACTTTAGTATAAATACATGTTAATTTGGATTCATATGTTGTTTTTTTCTTTATGTGAATGAAAAGACCGTTTTCTCATTGGAAATAGGTACATTTCAAAATATCACTGTCCTGGTCACAAAAGCAAAGTTTGTGGGGAATAATAGCCATTTTCTATACTTTTGAGGCATAAGCAATTAGGAAATAACGCTTACTACCCAGGAACAAAAACTGTGTTACATAGTGTTAGCAATCGAGTCTCGGTACAGCTGCATAAAAGCAGCATGTATTCACTTACCCGGGGTTGTGTCTTCGGTGAGTGGAGAACGGGTGTGGAAAAGGAGAAAGTAAAAACTAAAGTAAATAATTGATTTAAACTCACCGTGTTTGTCTGTCTGTTTAGTGTTAGTACATTTTGTTTGTCTGTTCGTTCTGGCTACTGTGCTGTTTTATTTTACAAAGTGTTTTTTCGTTTGTTCAACCTTTTATTTTCTGTTTTATTGATTAAACTGCACAACAGTGCAATTCACATTTTTTACCTGGCAATACTGAGTGTTTCTTCCGGGTCTGATGTCACCACACACGCCATCCTGTTAGATGGTCAATGTGTTTGATTCAGAACAAACCACCATTTCTTATTTTTGTTTGTTTTAAATATGTCAACAGAGTTTACTGACCTTTTTGTTTCTGAAGAACAAAAAATAAAACTGTAAAGCTGTAAATACAACCAAGGTGTGTGTGTGTGTGTGTGTGTGTGTGTGTGTGTGTGTGTGTATGTATTTACCATGCCAGTTATAGGCCTACTGGCAAAATGGCCACGAGACAGTTGGTGCTTAACACACACTGAATTATTTTGACACGCTTTAATTTCATGACTATAGTCATGATGACGTTCCTTGTCATATCTCAACTGTCCAATCGCCAGTCTTGTTTTTTACATTGGGCCATAGCCATGACTATGGTGAATGTCCCCATGTAATTGGTTTATGTCTGCAGAGGGTAGGACACACCTCACCCGCGTTCAATGGGGAATGGTATTGGCACTTAACTATTTCAAACGTCTGTATCTCCCATTCCACATGTCCAAAAGTGAAACAAGTCATATGAAAGCTAAAACTGGGAACAACTAGTCGTCTTTATTTTTTTTAATTGTTATTTAAAAAAAACGAGGGGGCTTCCGAGTGGCGCATCCAGTAAAGGCGCTCTGCGTGGATGTGCCCTATAGCCTGGAGATCGCAAGTCCGAATCTAGTCTATGTCACTGCCAACTGTGACCAGGAATTCCTAGGGCGTGGCACACAGTTGGCCCAGTGCCACCCGGGGGGAGGGAGGGCTAGGTCGGCCAGAGTGTCCTCGATTCACCGTGCACCAGTGACCCCTATGGTCTGGCCGGGCGCCTGCGGGCTTGCCTGTAAGCTGCCTAGAGCTGCGTTGTCCTCCGATGCTGTCACTCTGGGTGGCTGAATGGTGAGGCTGCAGAGTGTAAAGAGGCAGACGGCTGATGATACACGCTTCGGAGGACAGCATGTGTTCGTCTTCGCCCCTCCCGAGTCAGCGCAGGGGTGGTAACGGTGAGCTGAGCCTAAAAATAGTTGTACACGACTAAACTGGGGATAAAATAATGAAAATAATAATTGCCGTGACTAAACTTTAAAAAAGAAAAAAAAACGTTATCCGCTTTTTAAAAAATACTTTTCGGAATGCCCCTCCCCGGCTGTGTGTGTTTGTGTATGATTGCAGGAGATGAGGATTGAGACAAGATACTGAACAGATATTTGAGATCCCCCTTATTTTTTTTTTACTGTTATTTTATTATTATATTCAGTTTTATTTGATGTCCTGTTTTGAAAATGTTTTCCGGGCAGAGGTGGAAGTAATCCAAATGACCTGCCCACATCTGATTCCTATTTAGGTTTCGTGTCAATATGATCATTATTTTTTTTATTATTCTTATTAGTTTGGCTATGCTTTCTTTGTTTCTGTGTGTGTTAAAGCAATGGGTAATTATTTCGCTGTAGTCATTTCTGTTTTTTATTGGTAGGAGGTTTTTATTTATTTATTTTTATTACCAGTGCAGTATTCGCAAGTTTCTTTTTGAATTACAAAAAAAAATAACTACTCAACATTTTGTGTGGCAGGATATTATGTTTCCAGTTTCAGTTGTCTTACAGCTGGTCTGCATTTGCCATTTCGGCTCTTTTTTGTAAATAAAATACACTCATCACAAAACCTTGTAGCTCTGCAACTGCACAAGCTATTTCAGTTCTGATTTCTGATTTGAAATCCTTGTAAAGTTGCACATCTCCTACCTGCTTAATGCCTTTCTGTTGATATATTGTGGTTTAATTTCTGATTTACATATACATATCCTAACTCCGACAACGTCGAAAAAAAAACAGGTAGGGAGCGCAAATATTCTTGCTCGCCCAGGCGCTAAAATACCTTGTTACGGCTCTGACTACAACATTATTCTAGTCCCTGTCCGTTTAACAGTGCATGCTTGCATTTGTCAGTGACTTTTATAGGTATTCATCTGCACGCCTCTTGTCCTTGTTACAGAGTCAGTACCATTCGCTTCCAGTACCAGGGCTGGTAGTGACCCGTTTTCAGTACCAGGGCACTCCAGTCAGTACCAGAGCCGGTACCGTTCGATACCAGAGCCTGTACCAATGACCTGGTCGGTACCAGTCAGTGCCAGAGCCAGTACTAGTGACCTTTATTGGTACCAAGGTCGGTACCAGTCATCTGGTTCATACCAGAATTGGTAGCAGTGACCCGGTTAGGTTTGGTCCAGTTTGACACCAAGACTGTTACCAGTGCTCCATTTTTGTGTACTCTGTGTAAACAACAGTTTTCAGCACCAATCAGTTTAGTATCTGTTCTTGTGCGCATACATTGTACGGCTGAACTCTTTTTTTCAACCTTGCACCATGCCTGGGTTTCACCCTTGTGTTGGTTGCAAGAGAAACGTTCCAGCAGAGGATAAGCATGACAGATTCCCATTGCCTGGGAAGGGAACATTCAGAGGGAGCAGTTAAAGACCGCAGCTCTTGCTCTCATTTTGCTAAGAGAACACTGGAAAGCAGGCTAACCTGCTGTTCCAGGTACCGCTCTGCATTTCTGACACCGGCTCAGAATGACTCACCCCATTTGTCCCCTGCAGTGAGAAGCATTTTAAAGCCATGAACCAGCAGCAGTCCCTTTTGACGGAGCTGCAGGGATGTTCTCCCGTTGTCTCATTCTCCAGGATTCAGGCACCTTTGCCTGACCCACAACCAGCACAGGAGGATGCCTTGTCCCTTGCTGCATCTGTGGACATGGACACCTAAGAATTAATCTTCCCATCCAAGGACACGGAATCAGATATCTTGGCTCCCACCGGAGGAGCTCACCTCCCTTATCAGACATGCTGTTGGACAGTTTGTATAGGGTGCAGATAAGCTGGGTCTTGCCCAGTTTCCTCTTGTTGAGGCTTCCATGCCTAATCTAGTTTTGCTGCAAAGGTACGTTTCATGTCCCAGTAGCAATGCTGTGTCACTGAGATAATGCAGAAAAAGGCCTATGTAGCCTCAGTATTTTGCACTCCACTTGGTAGCTGTAGTAGCATACTGGTGGCTTACCAGTCCATGCTGCTACAATCTCTGTCCTCTGACCATAGGCCCTCGCCCCTCCAGTTGGACAAGCTGAGCCTGGTCAACAACCAACTGCTCCAGTTGTCTAAGTACAATGGTCAGATGTTGCCTGCATTAGTGGCGGTAAGAAGGCAGCTCTGGCTCACAAGCAGCAGCTGCAGCCGCAAGTGCGAGCCTCTACAAGCCAGCAGCCCTAGAGATTTGCTGCCACATGTCCAGGGCCTGTTCTAACAGGCCCACCTGGATTATTGGCGATCATGCACCACGAACACTTGAATGTCAAAACGGGATGTCTTATCACTGTTTGGAGGCTCTCTCGTGGTGGAAACAACCATCTCATCTGTGCTTGGGCACAGCTCTGGGCTGTATCACGAGGAGAGAGGTGTTGACTAGAGATGCTTCCAGCCTAGGTTGGGGTCGCTGTCTGGAATGGTTTATGGGTACAGGGATTGTGGGTCTCCACATAAGTGTTGTGCATCTTTTCGGGGAGATACAAGGGAGACACATGTTGATCTGTGTAGAGAACACCACAGTGCTGGCTTGCAGCAACCACCAGCGGGGGTCTCCAGTCTCTGTATCAATCGTGTTGCCTGGTAGCTTTTGCTATGGGCTCACGAGCACATGCTTTTAGTAAAAGCAGTTCACCTGCCAGGGGTGAGGAACTGGGCAGCGGACCTCCTCTCGAGAGGGAGTCCTCACAGTTCAGAAACGGCGACTTCATCCAGGGGTTGTGAAACTCATCTGGGAGTCCACCTATTGTCCCCACTGGTATTCCCTAGTGGAGAACGGCCATCTGCTTGGCATAGACGTGCTGGCCCACAGATGGCCTAGGACACTGCTCTATGCTTTCCAACCATTACTAGTGCTTCCACTGTGCATGGTGAAGATCAGGCAAGAGTTGGCTCGAATGCCCCTAGTAGCCTCAATGTGGCCCATCAGAACCTGGTTTTCGACACTGGCACAGCTCTTGTTCGGTCAGCCTTGGGAGCTGCTGGTCCATCGTGATCTGCTAAGCCAGGCGTGGGGGACTCTGTGGCATACAGCTGTGCAGCTTTGGGTCTGGCCCCTGAACGAAGACATTTTGAGCTGGCTTGGGTTATCTGACAAAGTTACTGAGACTTGACCCCACGACTTGCCCCATGGCAGATATACTGCAATTTCTGCAGGACCTTTTTGATGAAGGGAAATCTCCCTCCACACTTAAGGTCTACCTGGCAGCTATGTTGGCTTTCCATATGGTTTATTTGTTTCAGGTCTAAATTCCACGGACAAGCCCTGTCTAAACAACGGCTGTCAAGGTGGATTACAGACACAGTGAAGATTGCATACGATCTAGCCAATCTGCCCCCACCAGAAAAGGTCACTGGTCACTCCACAAGAGGCCTTGTGACCTTCTGTGCGTTATTCCAGGGCGCATCTGAATACAGACATTTGCAATGCTGCAGTATGGGCCACACCTCCATAGTTTTACCAGTTTCTACCAACTAAATGTCATAGATCAGCAAAACCCTGGTTTTGGGACCAGAGTGTTAAGAGCAGCCACTCCATTCTGTTTTTTAAAATGTGTTCCACTTTAAGTCCTGGGGTAATTTAGCCATACACCCTTTTTTGGACTTTTGGTTTGAATTGCTGAAGTTGCTCAGTGTAACCGTGCAGTATTCCCTCTCTGTACTGTGGACTATATGCCATGGACCTTTATCGGTCATCGGCCAGAATGCTGAAGGCAGTTTATCTTCCTTTTTATTGTTATTGTTGTTGTTATTTATTTCTTAGCAGACGCCCTTACCGTGACAACTTGCAGTTGTATACAAAGTTCAGCACATCTGCCGGTGCTGCAAGTCCTTCAGTTGCAATGGCTTGGGTATTGTATCCCATTAGGTTATTGCTACATTTCTTAGTTGAAGGAGAACATTAGGTTATTATCATAACCCAGGTTCCTTGAAATAGAAATGTAACCATTACCCTTCAAGATCGCTACATTCACTCCATTGCAGCAGGCCTATAAAAGGGGGTGTTGAGTTTAGTGCGTCACTCATCTTTATCTCTTGGGGGCAGAGGTGGCTGACGCACACAGGGCTCTTAAAGGAGTAGTTCTGATGTAAGTGCTCAGGTAATTCATGCTTTAAGAAATTATATCCATATCGGTAATGGTTATATTTCTACTTCAGAGAACCACGGGCTAACGTCTACTTTCATTGTACATTGCCCTTGGCATCAATGAGATTTAAATATTATAATGAAAGTGTTGGAATTGGATTTCATGCTGTTGTGGCATGTGGTGTATCTGCTTATCAAAGAAAGTGCTATACAGTAGCTTCAATAATGCTAGGTGTGTACTCCAAAGTCAAATCTGTGAGGTTTTTACATCTCCTAAACTTAGGCTTGTTTTATTATAACAGTCTTTTAATGTTGTTTTTTTTTTTTTTGTAGAATAAATTGTATACCTTTTTTTTTTATAAAGCATAGCATATTAATAATAGTATTGCAAAGAAATTGCATATTCAACATAATTAAAATAAATATTCAGCATATATGTTGTGAAATATAAAACTAGGCTTCTGATCAATAAACTGTATTACTGTAAAATCAAATTGCTAAATATTCCTATGAAAAAAACAACTATATTAGAAATATCAAAAAATCACATCCGTCCAGAATTGATCACATTATTTAAACCAGGTTTTTCATGATTATCTGTGCTTTTAACTGTATAAACTTGTCTATAAACACTTAATATTTCATTATATGATATTTGTACTTGTATAAGCTTATAATCATAATGAAATGCATTCAAAATTTTAATTTTTAAATGAAAATGTAAATCTTGTCAATTTCAATGAAATGGTTACCCAAAGCAAGGGGATTTCAGTCTAGCATGTTACCTAATTAACCTTTTGTCACCAATTATTGTTAACAGGTGAGGGTCCATGATTACTATAAATATAGGTAGCATAGGCACAAGTTTGTCATTCCTGAATGTAAGGGAGCAGAAAATGGCAAAATATGCTCAGTTAAGCAAAGAAAAATGACTTTTTTTAGTCTGTAATTACTTTAAGAAATGAAGGTCAATCTTTAAGACAAATCGCAAGAACTAAATACAAGCCCAGCTAATTGCTACTACAAGTACAGATGTTTCAGCGTCAACTGTTCAGAGGAGATTGCGTGAAGCTGGCCTGACTGGAAGAATTGCTGCAAAGAAACCATTGTTAAGAGTGCAGAATAAGAGGAAGAGACTTGCCTGGACCAACACAGAAACTGGACGTTTGAGGAGTGGAAGAGTTGCTGGTGACAGAGCTGGTGATCTTTACCAAGTCCATGGCAAGCTCAACCAGCATGGCTATCATAGCATACTTCAGAGGCATGCCATTCCATCAGGATTACAGCTAGTTGGGGAGTCCTTCATTCTTTAGCAAGATAATGTCCTGAAACACACCTCAAAGTTGTGCAAGAACTATCTGGCGAAGGAGGAAAGTGAAGGACAACTCAATCTAATGACCTGGCCTGCCCAGTCTCCAGACCTCAATCCCATAGAACTTGTATGGGACGAACTGGACAGAAGAGTCAAAGCAAAGCTATCCACAAGTGCCCTACATCTCTGGGAATTGCTGCAGAAGAGCTGGGAAGACATGTCGGATGATTTCCTGTTAATAATTGATAATCGAATGCCTTGTGTTTATGAGGCTGTTATTAAGGCAAAGGGTGGCTATTTTGAGGAATCCAAGATTTAGAGACAATTTTCAATTTTCTTGAACATTGTTTTGATAGGCCTTATGTTTTGTTTTGTATATTGTAACATGTGTTTTCATTTTCAAGTATTTACAGAAATGATGTAAAACATTGTAAATTATGAAAAAAACCTAGTTTCCAGCAAGTGTACTCAAACTTGACTGGTTGTGTGTGTATAGAAAGTCTACACCCCCTTGAACTTTTTTCACATTTTTTTGTGTCAGTGCCTCAGTTTCATGCATTTAAATGAGGATTTTTTTTTCCACTTATCTACACACCAGACTCCACTCTGTTAAAGTTAGTTATATATTAAAAATACAAAACTGAAAGATCATAATTGGATAAGTCTCCACGCCCCGAGTTAATAGTTAGTAGAAGCACCTTTAGCAGCAGTTACAGCTGTGAGTCTGTTGGGATAGATTTCTACCAACTTTGCACACCTAGATTTGTCAATATTTGACCATTCTTTACAAAACTGTTCAAGCTCTGTCAAGTTCCTTGGGGAGCGTTGATGGGCAGCAATCTTCAGGTCCCCTCCCATCTATCTCTCTGTAATTTATTTGTTTGTAAGTGACCTTATTTCTAATAAATTATTACATTAAACATTTTTGTTTATTCTTTTACATCCTTTAAAAATATTCAGTGATGACAATACTGGACATTGTAATCTGGGACCAGATTAATTGACGTGAGTTTCTAATTTAAGTATATACAATCTGGAATCACCACCCTGCAATGTATACTGTTCTATCTGATTACTTTTTGTTATAGTCAGTATTCATTGATAAAGGGTTTTTTGTTTGAATTTAAGTTGTGAATTTCCCCAAATCAAGTCTGATTCTTTTTTTTTTTTTTTTTTTTTTTTTTTTTTTTTATTACCCCAAATTAATTGAGAAATTCTTTGCTTGGGGTAGTGAAGAGGAATTTTTAGGGGGATCATGTAAAGAAGATATGCTATTATAGGAAAATCCCCATCTTAATAACTTGTATCCTCCCCCAAAGGGAACATTTTAATTTAACCCAATTTTCTAGTTTGATTTACATTTTTGCTAAAATTGGATGGAATTTTAGTCATTGTGGATAGTGATAACCAGATATAATACCATCTTTCAGACCAATAAAATTATATTTGCTATAAACTGAAAAAGCTTGGAAATTAAAAACGTATCAATACATTTATTAAAGTCTCCAGTGTTGTAAGAGTAAGTTACTGTAAAAATTAATATTCATTATGAATCTACTGATTTTGTTTCTGCAGTATATTGTTTGTTTTTGATCTGAATGCAGAAATAAAAGATGTTTCTTTGACATGCTTAATAGAATTAGAGAACAATTTTACCTGACTTTTCCCCAAAAAAGTGATAACTTCTGTATAATAAATCTGTATAATTTATGTAAAATACTGCTTTAGTATTTAGAAGATTATTATTGAGTTCAAACTTTTTCTTTACTTGTTCGGAATAGTTATTTGAAGATCAGCCTTGAATTTCCCATCAATGTTTTTGATTTCCACCTCCAAATCAGATATGAGAGGGGATGGTTCTGTATTTGTATTAATGTTAGTATTAATATTATCTTGTCATATGAGGTAGGTGCTCAGTTTCATAGTTAATGTAATGGAGACATCTTGGTCTGATAATGCAATTTGTTGAATTGAGGTACTTAAAAGTAAATTCCCTTACAGATAGATGAAGGGTTCTCCAGCAATCCATGAGACCAGTCTCTTCACACAGTACATTAACAGGATTTATACTGTATGTGGTGAAGTGGTTTTTGTACTTGATACAAGCGATCAATACGTGCATTAAAAGTAGTGTTGAAATCCTCTGCTATAATTACAGGTTTTGCCCCAAGTTACATATTTCTTTTGAACGGTTTACAAAGAATGAATTATTTGTTAGGTGTGTAAATATTAGCTACAGTTTTAATTGCGATCAACAACTCCCCTAGATATAGAAATAAGGCAAGATACGAATATGTGACCCACCCATCTGTATTTCAGTTTGAGAGACTCCTCCTCAGTGAAATGTCTCTTGCAGAAGGGCAGTCCCTTTTTTTTTTCTTCTTCTTAATAGGATTTCATTTGAGTACGTTTTACTGGGCTGTAAATACTGTTAACATTCCAATAAATTGCTTTTAACACAAACAAATAATCTGTTATCGAACCATTTTCTATTCTTA
This sequence comes from Polyodon spathula, assembly GCF_017654505.1. Lineage (NCBI taxonomy): Eukaryota > Metazoa > Chordata > Actinopteri > Acipenseriformes > Polyodontidae > Polyodon > Polyodon spathula. The sequence goes on along the minus strand of NC_054535.1, from coordinate 52,775,134 downwards.
ATGCTACTGTTGTATCCAAAAGATATCTTCACGCTTAAACAGCAATTGTATATAGATTCACAAACTGGAATTTTAACTTGACTGTAATATGTAGAAAGTAAACATTGTACATACAGTATGTACATACAGAAATTCAATGGAAAAGCTTACATTTACAAAATAAGTTGACGTGGAACTGCCAGCTGAACAACATGCAGCCACACTAAAAAATAAACTAAGAATAAATTGTCTTGACCACATCTCAGTGTGGGTAAAGAGATACGTAGCGGGGAGTATGTAATGCAAAACATTCAATAGTTAAGGGTTTGTCCAATTAATTTAATATTTGAAGGAAATAACTTAGTATGTGTATCATTTATATTGTAACCATTTTAAGAGCATGTAAATTATGAAACATTAAATTAATCCGTTATTTTTAGTCTAAATTCAGGAAATACAATATCTTAAATATTTTTATTAGAAATATACAGAATATATACATATCAAGTTAAGATTCCAGTAACTAATTAGTGATAATTAGATTGAGTAACCTATGCTAAATATTACTATGTTTACATTATTATGTTTTCTTGAGAGGAATAGCCTTTCTGTCAGTCAATAGTTTAAACTACATCGCTTTCAACTCCACACTCTCTGACTTAAATGTGTACCAAATAAACTTTTCAGCTTCCTGGACCATTTTGAAGAGATAACCCTTACTGTTGCAGAGCCAAGCTGGGTAAATCATGCCTCACTTTTGTACCCTTTATTTTTTCTTTCACCTGGTTAAACTCTATTCTTTTGCACCAAACTTCAGCTGAAAAGTCTCCACAGAATGACATTTGGTTTGCCTTTTATTTCAGTGTTGATCTTTGTTGAGCCGGTCATATTATTTTCTGTTTGTCTTTATGCCAAAGTAATTTGGCAATGTCTTGGGAACTCGAAGCCTACCTGCTTCTCTGTTTCAATTCTGTGCTTTCATTCCATTTTGAATGAAGTTCTGTTAACGACTGAATCTTTTCAGAAAATGCTTGTCAGGAGTCGTTAAATTCTGTACAGGCAGTACCTTCACTTCCCTCAACAAAACCAACACCACTTATATTTTTCCGACTAGCTCTGTTCTGAAAATCTTCGTTTCTCTTTTAATTGCTTTACCTGTTGGTTTACGTTTACACCAACTGAGACCTGTTTCCTTATTGCGTCTTCTGCGTAGGATATTCGATATTGAGCTGCTTCTATTTCTGGGGACTTATCCTTGTAGATTGGTTTTAATTTCCATATTATTAAGTTCTCCAACATCAAAGGTTTTTCAACTCCTCCAATATTGCTTCATTGCTGATTTTGATTTTTTTAAATTGTATTTTATTATTTGTTTTCCTATTCTCACCTTTGCTTTGGTGGTGATATCGGCAGCACTTGGCTTTTCTGGGTCTTCATATTGAGACACTTTATTCTCACCACTGTTATTCATAGGTAGATAATGTTTTCTGATGAAATTTGGTAGTTTTCCCTTAATATTATAAAAATTATACAGGCTCTCAATCCCTGCCTCCGTCCTCCTCAAAGCATCCTACAACCCCATCAATCTTTTAATTTGTGTTATTTCTCTTTTGACATCTAATAATGTTTATTACTGTGTATTTGTTATTTACTGTTACAGTTAATGCTTCAATTTTCTTGCGATATCCATTGCCGTGTGACTGAAAATACTGTAGGATCTTGCAATGCCCATGGCATAAGAGATGTTGTGCCAGTCGTGTACAAGTAGTGTAATCTTTCAGGACAATTGGTTCCCAGCAATGTCTAGATAGTATACCAAATTGACTGTGGCCATTCTTTTTGTTTTCTAGTAATGCAGTATGGGAAGGGGAAATCATGTTACTACAGATTCTTGACCAAAGGACAGCAGTGGATTTGGCTTCAGACCCACTACTATATCACTTACCACCAGTGGAACTCCAGACCTGAGTTCATTGTCTGTACACACACTGTAGTAAGGTAAAGGGAACTATATAATACAATTGTAATTATACTTTGTACACCTCTTCAAAATTCAGAAATACCCTTTTAATACTTTAGTCATTTTTTGTCAATTGACAGAGTGAATATGGTTGACCTTCTCATATTTTAGTTGCCAATGTTTTAGAGAATATAGATGGAATGAGTTACTATTTTGTGCTCTGAAGCACTTTGGCAGGAGCTAACTATTTTAAGCAAACCTCTGCTTTTGACAGATTTTACAGCTGATTTTAAGGAACTGGTGTGATAAGCATACTGTAATACCGCTGCACAGTCTACAGTTTCAGATGCTTGTCCTAAGGCCTTCATTGCACAGCAAAAACTTTCCCCATCTCACTTCCTCTCAATAAGCCTCAGGAATACTTCCCAGAACCATTTTTGAAGGCACATAATGATCTGAGCCACATTTTCTATGTGTTGTACAGCTATGATGAGGTAAGAGCAGAACGAAGAAGAGAGCTTGGGATTGAAGAGACTCCACAGGAGGTGGCTGCAGATAAGGTGACCCAGTTTTAGACTTGCTTTTGTAACTTGCATTTCAATGTAGTCTTCAGCTCAAAACAGCAGTATGAGTTTCATTATTCTGGTGAAATCCCTCTGTTACGATCACATGCGAGTAAAATGCTCTCAAATAGATGGAATACAATAGAAATACAAAAAGACTTAATTGTTTTTCTTAGTGTTGGTCTTTATTGACATGGTCACAAGGACTTGCTGTCGTTATTCAATGAATTTTACTGGTCAAGGTGTTACAACTGTTACTGTATTAGAATAATGTAAAGGTAATTGTATGCAAAGGTAAAGACATTTTTCAAGAAGAATAAAATATTAATGTGTTCAGCAATAATCTACTGAATAACTGTACTGCAATTATTGTAAGTCAGTTGTTGCTAGTTTTATTCTTCAAAAAAATGTTTGCTTTTACATATGCTTGAACAAATTGGTAACTAATAGTTAAGACACAGACACTTATAAAGAAATTATTGTATGTGTGTACAGTGTCAAGATTCCCAGCTGAACACTGTCAGTCTAAAGGAGGCTCTGGAAAGGTTTGATCACAGTAGGACTCCTTCAGCCTCCTCAAGGAGTTCACGGAAGTCCTCATCACACACTGCAGTGTCTGACCCGATTTGTAAGTATTGTAGACTTGCCGCATGGATGTTCATAGAATGTTTTATTAAAAACAGTACTGTAATCTGTTTAATTTGATTTAATGAATATGTAAAAGTTTACATGTAGGTTACTTCTAATAAAAGAATATGTTGTGTACAAAAAACATTTTCATCTTAGTACATATATAAGCACTTAACACCATAAGGTTGTATTCTGCATTGACAAGACTAATGTGTGTTTTTTTTTTTTTTTTTTTGATTAAGCAACCCCCACAAAGCTACAAACAGAAACCAGCACACCCCCACGGCAGTCTATGGCTTCAGCAGTTGAAATGACTTCACAGAGAAGGTCATCAGTAAGCAGCCAGGTAAGGATCAAAGCTGTTACATTTTGCACATCATCTTTACAGGAACATAAGAAATGTTGGGAATGATACTAATCAAGGCTCATCCTTCATTTCTCCAAAAAAATTATGTTCTGTGAGTTTTAGCTGTACTTCACTGTTCAATACAATTAATATGGACAGTGTATGTTATCTGGGTTAACTGCTTTCTTTGGGCTGTATATAAAGAAAAAAGATAACAATCGTACTGATAACATATAGCGTATATTTCTTTAATTATTAGTGAAGAATACAATGAGTGAGTTCTGTATATATCTGCAAATGTAATACATTTATAATACAGATATAGTGGTGTTTAAATAATTTAAAACATTCAAAATACTGTTATAGTGGAGTTTAAAGAATGTTACGAAACCTGCAGCATATTTACTTTTTTAATGACTGTATTTTGTAATAAGTGTTTGATCACAGAATGTCCCTAGGAAGACAATTACTTAAAGTAGACCATTGTACTTCACGTCTTTAAAATCTGTTCCTTCCTTTTTTTCTCTTTCACCAGCAGTCAATGAGTTCTCAAAGCACTGGCCAGGCTATGGCCCCACCCATGATGACCCAGCAGCCTGCAACTCTACAGATTCCACCCAGCATTTCACAGGTGAGTACATGGCATGTATTTATACACTGGTCAGCACAATAGGGGGATTCATACCCACGGGGTTCACTGAAAAGAAAGACTTTACATTTTATGTCACTAGCCTTCAGTCTTGATAAGGAATATGTTTGTGTATTCTTTGTCAATACTTTTAACATGTATGGTACTTTAAGTGGCTGTGACTACTATTTCTGCTGCCTATGGCTACATTAACTAACTTTTTTTTTTTTTTTTTTTTTTTAGAACTTTATGATTTTATGTTTTCTGCTAGGCAAAACTGGTATTAAATAATACGCACAAAACATAACCTACATCATTATGTGACCTTACATTAACTTGTGTTTAGCCTATGTTGCAGTTCTCCGCCCAGCTTGGAGCAATGCAGCATCTCAAAGATCAACTGGAACAGAGGACACGGATGATCGAAGCAAACATACAGAGACAGCAAGACGAGTTACGAAAGATTCAGGAGCAGCTCCAAATGGTTCAGGGACAAGGACTACAGGTGAGTCATAATATACTGACTGTTGGCCAGCCCCCCAGTTTTGGCATAGGTACAAAGTGATTGTCCCAGGTTATCATGTAATTGGTTCCTTTCTTTTTTGCTTACTGGCTGTATTGATTCAAATGATTTTTTTTTTCTGAGAAACAGGTTGACAAGGTGATTAAGTTCCTTTTTTATTTTGTGCCTTTCTATTGATGGTACCAGAGGTTTAACATGAGGAGACAGTTGATTTTATTCCAATATAAACCTATAAGAATGATAAATAACAAACTAAAGTTGAACACATTCATTGGAACCAATTTTTTATTTTTATGTAAATCGCACAGCTGTCACAGTATATGATGTACTGTAGAGTTTCTTGGCGTGCTACGCATTATATTGATCTGGATGACTTTACAAACCATCCTCACTTGCTGTTGTATGTATGGCTTAGTTAAAACTTGTTTTATCTTTTTTTTTTTTTTTTTTTTTTTTTTTAATATCTTTTAAGATGTTTCTGCAGCAGCCTGCTGGTGGGCTAAACTTTGGTTCTGTGCAGCTTTCTAGTGGAAATCCACCTACAGTGCAGCAGGTCAACTCCATCGCAATGCAGGGACAAGTCATTCCAGCAAGTCCAATCCAAGGAGGCATGGGCACGGGTCATATTGCCACACAGCATGTCATACAGCAGCAGCCTTTACTAAGAGAGCAAAACACCACACTAACACCGGTGAGTTTCCAGGAACGTGTCTCAATGACCATCACTCAAGTAAAACTTCATTAGGGAACTTTTTTAAAGTTTCTTGACAGTTCTTTGGTAAGTAGAAGATTTTTTCGCAGTGCTCTTTTGGCCAGTTTAACCTATAGAGAGAGAGAGAAGTCGGCACGGGTAGAAAAAATGGAACCGGGAACCCTCTGTGAAAAATACCTGGATACCTGTGTCTTTTTCGGGTAATGATTTAAAAAAAAAAAAAAAAAAAAAATCCACATATTAATGTTTTAAGTGCGTGATACATATTTAAATGCTATATATTACACATACAAATAATAATAATAAACATCTCTCTTCATGCTGCGGAATTCTTTGCGACATCTATTGGCTATATTCCGCTGTTGTTGCTGTTTTAAAACATGGCATCTAAGCAAAACAGCATTGTGTAAAATTTCTTTGCAAAAGTAGGAGAAAACGGAATCTGCAAACTCTGCCAAGAAAATATTTCATTCAAAGGAGGAAGCACTAGCACACTTGCTTAATGTGCTCCACAATTCTTCTTTATTTAACCCAAAAGAAAATAGGTATAGTGTGTGAGTAATTTTTTTCTCATACTGATTTAATTGTGTACTTTGCACCTTGGAGTGTGTGTGCATTCCGTATTGGAAAACACATGGTTATTATTAATGGATCACAGTGTTATCACTGACATAAGCCCAACAGGCTATTGTTTTCTTTCCTATTTAGTTCCTGAAAATACAGTGCAGTGAAAAAGTATTTGCCCCCTGTCTGATTTTCTGCATTTTTGCACATTTTTCACATTGAATTTGGTCAGATCTTTTTCTGGGTTGTAGTAGTATATAGAGGGAGTCTGAGAGAAAACAATGACACCAAAATTTGGTGGTGCTTTCATTTGTTTGGTGTACAAGGTAATCAAACATGCAATCTTTAGGTGTGAAAAAGCCATTGTCTCCTAGATAATTCAACCCAATTAAAGGGATAATTAAGGTCAGCTGTTTGAATACTTTGGTTAACAATCAGGCCTGATTTGGGCCAGCCCTGCCCAATATAAATCTGACTAACTTTGGCCCTTACCATCAGAGTGAAGTTGTCAGTACACAGGTTCTAGAGGCACATCATGCCACAATTAAAAGAAATTCCTGAAGACCTCCGGGAAAAAAAGTTGTTGATGCCTATCAGTCTGGAAAGGGTTTCTAAGGCTCTGGGGCTCCACTAAACCACAGTCCAAATTGACCAAATGGAGAAAGTTTGGGATAGTAGTGAATCTTCCCAGGAGTAGCCGTCCTGCCAAAATTTCTCCAAGAGCAAGGCGTAAAATCGTCCAGGAAGTCACAAAGAACCCTACAACAACACATAGGTATCTGCAGGCCTTGGCTAAGGTCAGTGTTCATGACTCCACCATCAGAAAGACACTGGGCAAAAATGGGATTCATGTCAGAGTAGCAAGGCGGAAACCACTGCTCACTAAGAAGAACATGAATGCTCGTCTCAAGTTTGCCAAAAAAGCACCTGGATGATCCTCAAGAGTTCTAGAACAATGTTCTATGGACAGATGAGTCAAAAGTGGAACTTTTTGGCCAACATGGGCCCTGCTATGTCTGGCGAAAACCAAACGCTGCATTTCACAGTAAGAACTTCATACCAGCGATCAAGCATGGTGGTGGTAGTGTCATGATTTGTGGATGCTTTGCTTCAGGACCTGGACTACTTGACAGCATTGAAGGAACCATGAATTCTGCTCTGTATCAGAGAATTCTATAGAAGAATGTCAGGCCATCCGTCCGTGAGCTGAAGCTGAAGCACAGCTGGGTCATGCAGCAAGACAATAAAACACACAAGCAAGTCTACATCAGAATGGTTGAAGAACAAGAAATTTAAAGTTTTGGAATGGTCTAGTCAAAGTCCATACCTAAACCCCATCGAGATGTTGTGGCAGGACCTGAAACGAGAGTTTGTGCTTGGCAAGGTTATACCCACAAATGTCACTGAGTTGAAGCAGTTCTGAATGAAGGAGTGGGCCACAATTCCTCCACGGCGCTGTAAGAGACTGATCAATAACTACAGGAAGTGTTTGGTTGCAGTAATTGATGCTAAAGGTAGCATAACCAGTTATTGAGTTTAAGGGGGCAATTACTTTTTCACACGGGGGCATTAAGTGTTGCATAACTTTCTTTAATAATTTAATAATAATTTCTTTAATAAATTCACAAAATAAGTATAAAAAATAATGTGTTATCAGGGTCCCTTTTATCTAATATTAGATTTTGGTTGAAGATCTGATAACATTCAGTATCACAAATATGCAAAAATGCAGAAAATCAGACAGGGGACAAATATTTTTTCATGGCACTGTAGCTGCCACAGTTCTTATTATTGAGGTACACTTGCCGCTCGCTGTGTTGTTGTTTTCTGTAAAACCTTGATATCCTGTCAGATAAGAAAAGGCTCAATGCAAAGCTTGTTTTAACATTGTCTTTATTATGCCGACCAGAGACCCAGTAACAGAATAAAATTGTCAAAGAACTTTTTTGACCTTTGGGTCTTTAAATTCTATCCAAATTAATAACGATACCCATTTTTTCTATACAAGAGTGGTCTGGGTCAGGTAATTTAAAACGGGTCCATTTAACTGATAACAAAATCTAATAGATTAAACATGTGTCCACTTGAAAATCGCATGCAGTCTGGGAGATCTGAAACTTAAAGTAAAACAGTATAAATATTTATTAAGACAAAAGAGGTGGACGTTCACGACAAGGTAGGGCATCCCGTGCGTACAAACCGGGACTTGACAGTGTTTGTGTTTTTATATGTAACATTTTTATATTTTTTAATTCGGGGTCCCGGGGCCAATATCGTTATAGCCAAGGTCCATAATACCAGCAATATTTTAACACATCACACACACACACACACACACTCTGATGTGTCATTCTATACAATTACATTTGTTGATATTACATGTAAACCAACAGAAATGTACAATATTATTTGTCCTTGTGTGTATAATAAACAGGAACACACAGCGTGGCATCCGAGTTGCGCAACTGTATCGCACCCTTGCTCAACTATTGGTTTTGTTGTTTTCTAAAGGAATTCATATTAACATTCCTCCAATTAACATTATAACATCTATTTTGAAAGTTTTTATAAATCATAAAGTGTCGCGACGATTATAGACTATCATTCAGAAATCAGGTTTTGCTAGTCTCTAGTCCTTTTATTTCCAAAAATTAATGATTCAGATAAATATTAGACAGTTAACACTGTTTTATAGTTATAATTTGACACAAATTGTTAAATAAAATATTTAACTGTATTTTCCTAGGTGTGCAACTCTTAAGTTGATAAAGGTTTCAATGTTAAAACTGGAAATTCAGTCATCAAGACAAGATTTTAAGTATTAAGACTATAACATACCTGTAATCTACATAAAGAATAAGGTTTTGATGATCTAGGATCAAAACAAAAATTAACCAAAAAAAAAAAAAAGTCAAAATAATAATTCAAGTTTCAAAATGATGCATGAAAGCATTTAGCTAACTCAGGGAGGTGGATTAACATGTGTTAGCCACATTTAATAACCCTATTAGAATGTGAATCCTTGTTTAGAAAACAAATGTGTTTTTTTTTTTTTTTTTTTTTTTTTTTAACAGACAGCTGAGCACACGGAAATAATTGTTGTAAGTTGTACTTTTCTGGAGTTTTTTTTTTGCATGCAAGGCAAAGGAAGTAAATGCAGCTATCAGGACAAAGCTGATTAATGAAGAGAAACAGCTTGCAAGGAGTGTCACGTTATTAATACATTAATAAACAAATTTTTGAACACAATTTTTCATAAACTCTTTTTGAGAGTTTCTTTTATTTGTAATAAACCATTAGGGCAAGCAATACTGTACTGTATGTTGCACAGTACAATAGTAATTGTAGCCCAGTAATTGTAGTACAGTATTATAGTACTTTATTACTATAGTATTCTCATTTTACTTTAGTACTATAGTATATTTTTTATAGTAATACTATAGTACTTTTTTTGTAAGGGCTTTAACTAGGGCATCTGATTTTCGGGTCTTACCCAGAAACTCCCCAAATAGGCACATATACTGTATATTAATAAATGCATGCGCAGATGTCTGTGATTCAAATGCAACCGAGCAGAACTGGCGCTGATGACGGTAAGCTGATTACCTATTAGAAAAGTGTGGCTGCTTAGTGTAAAAATTTTTTTTTATGAGTGTGTGTTTAAGCCACGAGCATTTAGATGTAATAGCTGATTGTTCCTCTTTGTAAAACAGCATGGAGTAAAGTTGTTTTAGTTTTTACAATTATACCTGCAACTCCACTGCAAAGTACAACTTGATTGGAATGGAGAAATGCCTCCATATACTGTGTGTGAGAGAGAAAGAGTTTGCATACCCTAATGTGTGGTAATATACACGCTTTGGGGATTCAAACTGTTGATGACAACTTTGTTGTCAACACTTTGTGCTTAAGCATTTGTTTATTTCTTTCTAAATTAAAACCCGATTTCTACCTGAATATTTATTTATTCTTGATTGTATATAAAAAATCCACCCAATTTCACCGGATTTTTTCATTAAATAATTCTACCTGATTAAAATGTATGAAAGTTCTGAAAATGTTGCTTTTTAATTTAACAGTAACTTTTAAATGGCTGTAAAGTTTTTTTTAATTTTTTTAAATAAATAAACTGAACAAAAATACAGCATGCACAAATATTATACACCTTTTATTAAATATTGAGGAAGATATGTTTTTGATATATGCAACTTTTTTTTTTTTTGGCAAGGGTTACTTTCAATCAATCAATCAATCAATCAATCTTTATTATAAATAATATCGCGGAAAGTACCCACCTCACACAGTAGTGTGTCACGAAGATGTTCTACGGAAATTGTTCTTTTTTTAGGGTATCATGAATTTTATGTCTCTTTATGTATCATCTACAGATTAAAATACGAAATAATTGCCTCTATATATATATATATATATATATATATATATATATATATATATATATATATATATATATATATATATATATATATATATCAGGTCACTTTTACCCCCGTGAAAATGTTTACATTTTGATTGTGGTAATAAGGAAACCATTTATCCTACCTTTGAAACGAAAATAAAATGTGCTTTTTTAATTTACCGTAACTTTCAAATGCAAAAAAATTTTTCTGTTTTATTTAACTTGTTTAAATTGAACAAAATACAGTGTTACACAAATATGTACATACACCTTTTATTAAATATATATATATATATATATATATATATATATATATATATATATATATATATATACACACACACACATACACACACATATATACATACATACACACACACACACACACACACACACACACACAGTGCATATAGAAAGTCTACACCCCCTTGAACTTTTTTCACATTTTGTTGTGTCAGTACTTCAGAGTTTCATGCATTTAAATGAGGATTTTTTTTTTTTCCCCACTTAGATTCACACCTAGATTTGGCAATGTTTGACCATTCTTCTTTACAAAACTGTTCAAGCTCTGTCAAGTTCCTTGGGGAGCGTTGATGGACAGCAGTCTTTCAAGTCATGCCACACATTTTTGATTGGATTTAGGTCGGGGCTCTGACTGGGCCACTAAAGGACATTTACTTTTTTGTTCCTTAGCCTCTCCAGTGTAGCTTTGGCTCGTTGTCATCCTGAAAGGTGAACTTCCGTCCCAGTTTCAGCTTGCAGAGGGTAACAGGTTTTCCTCAAGGACTTCCCTGTACTTTGCTCCATTCATTTTTTCTTCTATCCTGACAAGTGCCCCAGTCCCGGCCGATGAGAAACACCCCCATAACATGATGCTACCACCACCATGCTTCACAGTAGAGATGATGTTCTTTGGGTGATGCGCTGTGTTGGGTTTATGCCAAACAGCTTTGCATTTAGGCCAAAAGTTCCATTTTAGTTTCGTCAGATCACAAAACTTTTTGCCACATGGCTACAGAATCTCCTTTTTTTTTTGCGTACTTCAAATGGAATTGAAGGTGGGCTTTCTTGAGTAATGGCTTCCTTCTTGCCACTCTACCATACAGGCCAGATTTGTGGAGTACTTAGGATATTGTTGTCACATGCACACTTTGACCAGTCTTGCCTATAAAAGCCTGTAACGCTTGCAAGGTTGCTATTGGCCTCTTGGTAGCCTCTCTGATCAGTCTCCTTTATTGCTCAGTCATCCAGTTTGGAGAGACAACCTGGTCTAGGCAGGGTCTTGGTGGTGCCATACACCTTCCACTTCTTAATAATTGTCTTGACCGTGCTCCAAGGGATATTAAAGGCCTTTTTGATTTTTATTTTATACCCATCCCGATCGATGCCTTTGAACAACTTTGTCCCGGAGTTCTTTTGAAAGCACGTTGGTGCTCATGGTTGAGTCTTTGCTTTGAAATACACTACCCAGCAGAGGGAACCTACAGGAACTGCGGAATTTATCCTGAAAGCATGTGAATCACTACAATTTAACACAGGTGGAGGCTGTAGTAGAAAATGGCACATGGCAGAGTATTAGCCACTTGCATAATGAAAAAGTACAAGTTACTTGTACTTTTCCAAGACCTGTTGTTTTTTCTACCATATAGGCTTTAGCAAAACAATTACTATATAAAGAATTGTCTAGTTGTCTAGTAAAAAGGAGAAGTAACCGCAAGCTGCCAACGCTGCAGTTTTAGGGAACTGTAGCTATTAAAATAGAACAATAGGGTGAGTGTACGTGCTACACGAACACCCAACCATCTAACCCGTGATTAAGCTTACTTTTGTCCCAGTGACAACATAGACATAATTACACATTATTATGGGATGCTCTTATACTCAGTTGTTCTGTTATGATTGGCTAATGTATATGTATAATGTTAGTAACTTACTATTGTTAAAGGTATAAACATATTTTGTATGTTAGAACACTGCTCAATGATTATCTAGCACCCTGTGTGTTGAGAGTGTTTTCAGTTTGCAAACTTAAGAAATAAAGGCCTGTTATTTGGAACTCGCAGTTTATCTTCCTTTTATTAGGATTTCCATGACAAGGCCACTTGGTGTGTGATTTTTGAAGGGTATTGGTTACACCTATATATGTGTGTGTGTGTGTGTGAAAAAACCGAGGTACCCATCCGGTTTTAAATTATTAACTAGGTATTGATTTATTTATTTGAGAATTTAAAGAAAATGTAGCAATATGGCAATACAGTTGTAAGCGTGGGTCTCTGGCCGATGAAATAAAGACAATGTTAAAACAAGCTTTTGCATTAAGCCTTTTCTTAACTGACAGGATATCAATGTTTTACAGAAAACAATAACACACAGCGAGCGGCAAGTACACCTCAATAATAGGAACTCTGGCGACATTCTTTTCAGGAACTAAATCGGAAAGAAAACAACATCCTGTTTGTCAGTGGTAACACCCATTAATAACTGTGTGGCTTCCAAAAGGAATGCTTTATCTACAGTCATTGTGCAAGTTATTGGTTAAAGCCAACTGTTCCATTACTTTACCAGCTTCACGTCAGTAATACAACAGTTTATTATGATATTTTAAAACCAAGATTGATAACATTTGCTGGCACATTCTTACCTCCTCTCGTGCTTCTGTACAGTCTTTTAGTTTGCCTGGTTTTGCTGGGTCCTCTCATTTTTGTTTTATACTGCTTACCTTACTGTACGTAATCGATCGAGAGCTTGTATACTCTTTACTCTTTTCTGCTATACTCTTTTCTGCAAAACCAGCAGAGATGCCGTTTTGCTTTTCTGCACTACTAAATACAGTGGTGACGATCTGCAGTACCATGATGGTAGATCGAAACATTTGGGCGGTCTTCCGACCCAGAAGGGTGATGGGAATGACTTGAGTGTTTTCCAAATGACTGGATTAAAAATGTATGCATGTCTAAGGAGTCATATGCTTCTTTGTCATTTTATTGAGATTTCCTGGAGTGCCAAAACACACAGATGAGACGTTCGGTGTCAGTGGGAAAAACGAGTTGCGGTCGTACTGTGACGTTTGGGGACTAATTATGGCACTCATTTTCAAATATTGTCCCATATTGTTTTATTTAAGTTGTAAAACCAAAAATATGTAATTTTTTTCCTACAACAAAATATTATACAACTGTACTTTTCATTAAATAAAAAGTGCTTTTATATTTTTTTTAGTACATTTTTTGTAATGAAATTACTAGTAATCAATATTACAATATCAACTTGGCTCATCAGCACACATAATATATATATATATATATATATATATATATATATATATATATATATATATATATATATATATATATATATATATATATATATAAATATTAGGGTGAGCTGTCACTTTGCAATTAAATTGCCATCTAACTGCAAATGAACCTTTGGAATCTGGTTTTTGAAAACTACACAGTACTAAAACTGCCCTTGTTAAAGTTACATACGATCTTCTTATGGCAGCTGACTCGGGTGTGTTATTAATTTTAATTATTTTGGATCTTACTGCTGTGTTCAACACTGTAAATCATACTGTCCTACTTGATAAGTTTGTTTGGCATTTCTGGCATTGCACTAAATGGTTTCAGTCTTACTGGGCGTCAACACTTTGTCTCTCTTGGTAGTTTTAGTTCTGAGGTTGGGCTGGTCCCACAAGGATCAATTTTGGGCCCTCTACAATTTCATATTTAGATGTTTCCCGTTGGTCACATACTAACATTACATGGTCTGAATTATATTTTTTATGCAGATGACACCCAAATGTATGTGCATACTAAATCTGATGTTGATGTTGCTGTCTCTGTGCTTGCTGATTGCATTTCTGATACTAAGAATTGGATGTCACAAAACTTTTTGCATCTTAACTGTGGCAAGACAGGGGTTATGTTGCTAGGCACTGCCCATCAGTTACGTAAAACCAGTGCTGTTAACTTGTCAGTTGATGGTACTGTGCTTGAGTTTGGATCCAAAATGAGAAAGTTGGGAGTTATTTTTGATCCAGGATTAATTTTTGAACCTGATGTGCAGAATACTGTTAAGGCATCATTTTTCCACCTTAGAAACATCGCTAGGGTGCGACCTATGCTTTCTGCTTCTGTAGCTGAAAAGCTGGTTCATGCATTTGTTTTGTTTTTTCGAGGATTGATTATTTTAACGCTCTCCTTGCAGGCGTTTCCAAAAGCACACTGTCCAAATTACAACAAGTTCAGAACTCGGCAGCTCATATCCTGACAAAGTCACGTGCAAGGGATAATATCACTCCTGTTCTAGAGTCCCTGCACTGGTTGCCTGTCAGGCTTCGTGTTGATTTTAAAATGCGTCTTACTATTAAGGATTTACATGGTTTGGCTCCACTTATCTGATCTCTTATCAGTCTACACCCCTTCACGCAACCATTGCTCAACTGATCTTGGATTATTATGTGCTCCCTCTGTTCAACTACATTCTGTGGGCGACAGGGCAACACTTTTTGTTATGCCCCAAAACTTTGGAACATCATTCCTAAAGAGATCAGGCATTCCGCCACTTTTAATACTTTTAAATGTAGCTTAAAGACCTATTTTTATGACTGACTGTTTGACTGTTTTTATTTTCTGTTTTGTTTGTTTGTAAAGGTTTTGAGAGGTTGCTTTTATACACGCTATATAAAATAAAGATTATTATTATTATTGTTGTTATTATTATTATTATTATTATTATTATTTATTATTATTATTATTTATATAAAGCGCTTTTAAATTAAAATTTTAATTTTTCTCTATATAGCAACAGTCTCAGCAGTCTCTGAGAACAGCACACAGCCAGCAGACTTCCCTGCCCAGCCAGCCTCAAAACACATTCCCCCCCTCACTGTATAACACTATGATGATCTCTCAGCCGGGATCTGCAAACATGGTACAGATTGCATCCAGTTTACCCCAAAACACCAACCAAAGTGGGGCAGTGGCCACTTTCACTCAGGACAGACCAATACGGTAAGTAAGGCACACAAGATACTAGATTTGAAGTAAATTAATTATGCTATCCGTGTGATCAAAATTTATAAATACCAATAATCATAATTTAAGATTCTCATTTGCACTCATTTACATGTTATGTACAAACAAACACACTACTGCAATCTTTTTGGCATCCTAATATAAGAATTAAACTTTAACTAATATGACAAAGACCAAAGTACTAAATTTCTGGTAGTGTAACCATCAATCTTTATAAAATATAAAAAAACAAGAGCACTTAAGCAATTTCTAATATTTGTTCATGACAAAAATATTGGAACCTTTACATTAAAAGTATGTAAAAATGTATCAGAACTAATTGGACAATATCCTCATTGATTTAAAACCATTACCCAGTAATTAAGCTGCAATATAAAGTCAAATGTCAGAAAAATATGTCATTATTTCCAACATGTTTTAACCAGATGTCAAGACAAAGGAGTTGGATTCATGTTTTGGAAAAGCACTCATAGTAAACTACAACAAAGGAAATAGCTACATGACAGTACATAAAAAAAAAAAAAAATGAAATACCAGAATTCACAATCAGAGCAATAACAATAAGTACCACAGAACAAATCCAACTGAAACACTTGAAAGAAGCAGGTGTCCAAAGAAAATTATGGGTAAGCAGGTAGGAGAGTCATCCAAACATCAAAAAAAAATCCAAGCATTTAAAGAAAGATTTAGAAGCATCAGGCATAATAGTGCACGAAAGAACTGCAAAAAAAACACCTGAACACAGAAGACCACGTAGACTTTGCTGCAAGCCACTTTTAAGGAAAATTCATAAAACAAACTGTACAATTTGCCAAGAAATATGAACAGGAATTCTTCAACAGAATTTTCTGGTCCAGTGAGACTAAAATAGGACTTTTCCTCCAAAAATGAACCACAGTATGTTTGGAGGAAAAAAGGGAATTCCTTCAATGAAGAAAACCTTGTACCTACAGTTAAACATGGAGGTGGTTCGATCATGATATTTGGGGGTGTTTATAGCAGTTCAGGAACTGGAGACATTCACGTGATTGAAGATCGAATGAATGTAACCATGTATCAAAACATTCTACAAAGTTCAATGATACCATCCGCTCATAGGCTAATAGGAAGTCAGTTTATCTTCCAACATGACGATCCAAAGCATAGGGCTAAGCCAACTCAGGAATTCTTGAAGAAAACAAAGATAAATGTTCTGGAATGTCTTTCGCAATCACCAGATCTCAATCAATAGAAAGGCTTTGGACTGATCTGAAAAAAAAGCTGTAGCCAAGCATTGTGTATCTAATCTGAGCTGAAGGAAATATGCAAGATAGAATGGGCTCAGATTTCACCAACAAGATGTAACATACTGGTTAAGAATTAACATAAACGTCTGAAAGCCATAATAAAAGCAAAAAGAGGATAAATACTAAAGCAGGGGTGCCAATACTTTTGTCATGAACGAATACCTGAAATTAAATTAATTTGTTTGTTTTTTGTTAAAGATTATTTGTTAAATTGAAGTTGTGTATTTAGCTTTTTTGTTTTATCAAAACGTGGTTAATCTGTTACCATGATTAACGGTATAATAAGTTTGTCGTGCCAATACTTTTGTCTGTATTTTTTTCATTTAAATATAAAGGTTGAATAAAATTGAGTTATTGATGGGATATGAAATAAAAAGTGAGTATGTCTTATGACTGCTAAATGTGTTGTCCCCTCTTTAGCATTTATTGAAAAAAATATAATCAAGATGATTGAAATTATTCTTTTTATTTATCTAATGTCTGTAGCGCGAAGTAAGCCCAGCTTGTGGAATGGCCTGGTGCTTATATATCTATTAAATGTCACCGAAGTAACTCTAGATGCATGTCGGTTTCATTGTTCTCTTTCTTCACAGGTTTCCTCAAGGACAGCAGCTTGTGACCAAGTTGGTGACGGCCCCAATGGCTTGTGGGACAGTCATGGTACCCACTACCATGTTCATGAGTCAGGTGGTGACAGCATATCCTACTTTTGCATCACAGCAGCAGCAGCCACAGACAGTATCAATAACACAGCAGCAACAGAGCCAGCAAGAGCAGCAACAGCAACAAAACACAGCTCAGCAACCATCCCAAGCACAGACTCAGATAACTCAGCAATCACAGCAGTTCTTGCAGGTAAGTACTTTTAAATATTTTTTGTAGCTTTTTCCACAGCATGGTCTGTGTGATCAACGTTGCAAATTGTTGAGGTAGCAGAAAAATACATTATATGTATTGAGAGAACGTTTGAGGGCAGGGCGACTGTAATGTGTTTCACCTAACCACTAGATGCCACTGAAACGCATATTTTAAAGGCAATTATTTCTGCATATACAAATTCTGTTCAGCACCATGTAGATAAAGTTAATTGTGACAAACATTCAAGTGTTTTTTTTGTTTTTTATATTGACTATATTGAGGTTTTTTTTTTTTTTTTTTTTTTTTTTAATATATATTCAGGGCCCTCGATTGCTTCATGGCAACCAGTCCACTCAGCTCATCCTGTCAGCTGCTTTCCCATTACAGCAACAGAGCACTTTTACTGAAGCACACCACCACCACCACTACCAGCAGCAACAGTCGCAACAGCAAACGCAACTTTCTCGGCGTAGAACTGACAGCATGTCTGACTCTTCCAGCGTGCAGCCTCAGTGACCTGGGCAGAGTTCATAAGACAAGCATTGGTGCTTTCCAATCAAGTAATTGCACTGAACAAAACAGTATTCCAGGAGGATTAATGCAGTATTCAGTCTGTACTTCTAAAGTACTTAGAAGTATTTTAGGCTAAAAGAAAAAAATAACATTACTACAATGTGCATTTGGTTTAAACACGAGACGATCCAAGAGGCAAGACGACCCCAATAAGCAAGCAGTGTGTACGGTCCCCATCTCAGTGAAATGCTCTGCCAAGCAGAAATATTAATTATGGCAACAGGAAATCAGCACTAACAGTTATTCCTTCTCGTTTGCAATTGCATTTTTAAGCAGTTGTTTTAATTTATGTAGTGTGTTCAAGCAGAAGTGCTGCTGCTTTTTTTTTTTCTTTGATAATGCTTTAGAAATGTCCAAAGGATATTTTTGTTTGTCAAATTTAGGAAATATTTTTTCTGAATTTCATGTGGATTATTGTACAGACACCTGTAAAATAATGTGTAAATATCTGGATAAAAGTAACAAATATTTTATATGATGCATGAAAGTGTA
Organism: Polyodon spathula; assembly: GCF_017654505.1. Lineage (NCBI taxonomy): Eukaryota > Metazoa > Chordata > Actinopteri > Acipenseriformes > Polyodontidae > Polyodon > Polyodon spathula. Next base: position 52,756,564 of record NC_054535.1, on the reverse strand, counting down.
ATCTGTTTGTAGGTTTGAATATATATTTTTTCTAGTATTCTGACAAGAAGCTAAAGCTAATATTTTCATCGGCCTCCTTTCCCTTCAGATGTGTTGCATCTGCTTAACTTTAGCACCTTTGTTTGTGCTTCAAGTAGGTGGTGTCATAGTATCCTGTTTTGTGAAATTGAGAGAAATTATTTAAAATAAATAATTTCTGTGAAATTGTGTTCCAAAGATGCACAATAAGACGAAATGTATCTTACATTTTAAATCAAGGATCAAGGTCATGTGACAATTATATTCTAATATGTAAATAATTAGATTTTGAAATATTGCATGCAGTTTTTGAATTTATTAATCAGTGCCAAGAAATAAATATTGTCATTATACTTTTCATTAGTTTTATAAGAGCTATCCAGAGGTTTATAGAAGAAAGTCTTAACATTTTCCGAATTTATCCTGGTAAAAAAAAAAAAAAATATATATATATATATATATATATATATATATATATATATATATATATATATATATATATATATATATATATATATGTGTGTGTGTAGTCCAAAGCTTACCTGCCCCAATGGAAATTTATAATTTCTCAAACAATGAATTTTAGGAAAAATCTTTTGTAGCAAGTTTTGCTTTTGGAGATGAGGGAAAAAAGTTAAAAGAAATAGATGTCTACAATGATTTATTTCATGCTAATTCAAAAGTATTCATACCCTTTGTTGCTATGATAGTATTGTCTACAAGGTGCTAGAAATTTCAATATGATAATGCAGAACCTAATTCTATAAAAGTCTAGAAAATGCTGGATTGTAGGTGAAGATTCTTAGAGATCTTAGTATCCCAATTTTAACTATTGTTTCTATTATCAAGAAGTACAAGTCTGTCACAACTCTCCCTCGTTCTGGAAGAAAGAAGGTTCTTTCACTAAGAACTAGTAGAATAATTGTGAGGAAGGTTAAAGCAATCCGAGATTTACTGCCATTGACTTGCAAAGATATTCAAAGTGAACTGGTTGCAAGTGGGAAGAGTGTTTCTAAATTCAACCATAGGTCAAGTATTGCATGGTGAAGGTCTCAATGGTCACAGGCCAAGGAAAAAGCCATTTAACAAAACGTCACAAGGACAATAGATTTAAATTTTGCAAAACACCATTTAAATGATGGATATAAGTTCTGGTCAAAGGTTTTGTGGAGTGATGAAACAAAAATTGAGCTATTTGGTCACGCTGATAGTCGTAACGTTTGGAGAAAGTCTGGTGAGGCTTACAAAGATAAGAACACCATGCCTACTGTCAAGCATTGAGGTGGTAATATTCTGTGGGGCTGTTTTTCCTGTAGTGGCACAGAACATTTAGTTTCAATATGTGGTAAAATTGATTCCATAGCATACCAAAAGATACTGGCAAATCATCTGAAACCATCTGCTGCAAAACTTGGTTTAAAGCGCAACTGGACTTTCCAGCACGACAAAGACCCAAAGCACACATCAAAATTGACTTCAGAAAGGTTAAATAAGAATAAAATCAAGGTTCTGGAATTGCCTAGTCAGTACCGATCTAACCCCGATTTGAGTATCTTTGGAATGAGTTGAAGAAGGCTGTGTACAAGAGAAGTCCTTAGAATTTGAATGAACTGGAATAATTTTGCATTGAAGAATGGTCAAAAATCACTAAGGAATCATGCCAAAAGCTCATTGGTAAATATCCTAATTGTTTAAAAGAGGTTATTATTGCTAAATATGCCTCAACTAGATATTAATTAAATTTTCCTTGTCAGGGTATGAATACAAATATTTCTTGTAACTTGTAACTTTTTTTTACCTCATCCACAAAAGCAAAACTTTTGCTACAAAAGATTTTTCCTATAATTATTTGTTTTGGAGAAATTCTAAGCTTTAAGTACACTTGCTGGAAACTAGGTTTTTTTCATAACTGATAATGTTTTACGGCGTATATGTTTCTGTAAATACTTGAAAATGAAAACACATGTTACAATATACAAAACAAAACATAAGGAGTATCAAAGCAATGTTCAAGAAAATTGAAAATTGTCTCTAAATCTTGGATTCCTCAAAATAGCCACCCTTTGCCTTAATAACAGCCTCACAAACACAAGGCATTCGATTATCAATTTTTAACAGGAAGTCACCCGACATGTCTTCCCAGCTCTTCTGCAGCAATTCCCAGAGATGTAGGGCACTTGTGGGTAGCTTTGCTTTGACTCTTCTGTCCAGTTCGTCCCATACAAGTTCTATGGGATTGAGGTCTGGAGACTGGGCAGGCCAGGTCATTAGATTGAGTTGTCCTTCACTTTCCTCCTTCACCAGATAGTTCTTGCACAACTTTGAGGTGTGTTTCAGGTCATTATCTTGCTGAAAAATTAAGGACTGGTCAACTAGCCATAATTGAATCTGTTCAGTCTTGAACAAAGAAGACTACGTGGCGACCTAATTCAAGCATTCAAAATTCTTAAAGGAATTGACAATGTCGACCCAAGGTTCTTTTTCGACCTGGTCCTTGTTTCTTTTTTCAGGGGTCACAAATGGAGATTAGACAAATGGGCATTCAGAACAGAAAATAGGAACACTTTTTTACACAGAGAATTGTGAGGGTCTGGAATCAACTCCCCAGTAATGTTGTTGAAGCTGACACCCTGGGATCCTTCAAGAAGCTGCTTGATGAGATTTTGGGATCAATAAGCTACTAACAACCAAATGAGCAAGATGGGCCGAATGGCCTCCTCTCGTTTGTAAACTTTCTTATTTTCTTATGTTCTTACTGAAATTGACAAGATTTACATTTTCATTTAAAAATAATAAATTTTATGATTATCAGCTTATACAAGTACACGTATCATATAATGAAATACTAAGTGTTTATAGACAAGTTTATACCGTTACAAGCACAGATAATCATGAAAAACCTGGTTTCAAGCAGGTGTACTCAAACTTTTGACTGGTACTGTATACCGTACTTACTGTAGATGAACATGTCTGTGTTTAACGGATCAATTTTGACCCCCACCCCTGTAAAACAAGAACCTGGGAAGCATACAAACAGTCTGCTAATCAAATAACTAACGGGTAAAGCAAGATCATGATAGCCATGGGCTTTCCCATACCATTGCCTATTGCTGATTAGATATGATCCATTCTCCTGACTAGCCCCAGTCCTTGATGTTCTAAAGCCAGGTAACTTGGTACTTATTGATGCTGAGTATAGATTCCTCAAAACCATTTCAGATAATTTAGCTGGTAGTGCTCTGATGCAGAGGGTGTTGGTATAAATTGTAATGAATATTTTTCCTTCTTAGGGGAATAGGAATTGTCTGGATGTGAATGATAAAATAAAATAACCTGACCCAATTCCACACACACACTGTTATACCGGCTGTTAATTAGCTGGATTAGGCCTCTACTCCTAGAGCACCTTCAAACTGTCCAGTATCTCTACATGTAATTTAATTTAATTTAACTCATTTGTTTCTTTTTTCTTTTCATTTTTTTTTAAAGAAATGTTTTACCTTTATAATTGTTTTAACTCAGCAGTGCATGGTTGATATGTTGTTATATATGTATATAGTTTTCCTTAACCGCTGCTGTGCGCTGTCCAAGTGTTTAAACAAAAAAAAAAAAAAAAAAAGAAAATATAATTATAAAATACATTATGTATATAATAAGGGTCTAAATAAAAAAAATATATATATTTATGCATCATACTCATCTGTGGAATGTATATTGTCTGAAATGCATGCTGTCACATCTTCATGAAAGGGAAGCAACTGGATTCATTTATTTGTGCGTATATATATAAAATATACATACACACAGTGGTTTGCAGAAGTATCCACCACCTACCAATAATGTCACATTTTGTTGAATTACAAATAATCTGTGCAGTTTTTCAGACAAACCTTTTTTTTTTTATTCAAAGCTGTAGTGGTTAAACTGAACACTGTTATATTAGGAGGAGGATAAATGTCAGCAAAACTTGCAAAAAAATGTACAGAATGAAATTTAGTGGTTGCATAAGTATTCAGCCCCTTAAGTCAGTACTTGGTAGAAGCTTTTTGGATAGGTCTCTACTAGCTTTGCACAGTAGGATGGTGACATTTTTGCCCATTATTGATGGGAAAATTCCTCCAGTTCTGATAAGTTTGTTTGGGATCATCAATGGACTGCAATTTTCAAGCCTCGCCATATATTTTCGATTGGATTCAAGTCAGGACTTTGACAGGGCCACTAAAGAACATTAATACCTTCAACCACTCCAGTGTGGCTTTGGCTTTGTGCTTCGGGTCATTGTCCTGCTGAAATGTGAATTTCCTCCCCAGTTTCAGAGTCTTGGCTGACTCATACAGGTTTTCCTCAAGGAGTTGCCTGTACTTTGCACCATCCACTCTCCCATCTATCCTGACAAGCTTCCCAGTCCCTGCTGCCATGCTTGACAGTAGGGATGGTGCTGGCTGGGTGATGTGCAGTTCAATTTTTGTCTGACCACAAAACCTTTTTCCACATGTCTGCAGTATCATCTACATGTTTTTTTGCAAACTCTATACATGCTTTAAGATGAAGATTTTTGAGTATGGCTTCTTTCTTGCCACCCATCCATACAGGCCAGCTTTGTGTAGGGACTGGCTTATTGTTGATGTGTGAACACTGACTATAATCAGCGCCTTTAAAATATTCTTGTACCCTTCGTCTGCTCTGTGCCTCTCTACTACCACTTTATCCTTGACTTGTTTGGAAAGCTCCTTGGTCTTCATGGTTCCTTTGTTGGATCACTATGTGAGTTGCAGTCTTTATATACCTGAGGGAAAATATCTACAAGTAAAACCACTTTGAGTACACACAGGCTGAAACCATTTCACTAATTTTGTAACCTTTCAAACAAATCATTTGTAGCAGAGCTGATTTAGGGTTGCAGTAGCAAAGGGGTTGAATACTTGTGCAACTAGGATTAATCTGTTTTTCTCTGTGAATCTTATGTATTTATATTCTATATGCATTTTCTTTTTTTTTTACTTTATCAATATGGAGTAGTTTGTGTAGATTCTACATGTAAAGTCTAATTTGAAAGCGTCAGCGTACGCTCAGGTGCCAACTCACGGTTGTTTACACTTTTAAACGTTTGGTGATTTATAGACTAATTAATATATATATATATATAATAATATATATGATATATAGATATGTATAATATATATATATATATATATATATATATATATATATATATATATATATATATATATATATATATATATATATATATATATATATATATATATATATATATATATATATACTCTATATATATATCTATATATATAATATATACAATATATATATATAAATATATATATATATGTATATATATATATACTATATATATATATATATATATTATATATATATATATACATATATATATATATATATATATATTATCATATATACATATATCATATAATATATATGTATATATATATCATAATAGACATATATATATATATGTAATATATATATATTGTGTACATATATATTATATATATATATATAATATATATATATTATATATATATATATACGTATACATATAATATATATATATGTATATATATATATTATATATATATATATAGAGATATATATATGTATGTATGTATGTATGTATATATGTGTATATATATATATATATATATATATATATATATATATATATATAATATATATATATATATATATATGTGTGTATATATATATATATATATATATAACATACACACACAGTGCCTTGCAAAAGTATTCAGACCCCTGACCAATTCTCTCATATTACTGAATTACAAATGGTACATTGAAATTTCGTTCTGTTTGATATTTTATTTTTAAACACAAACTCAGAATCAATTATTTTAAGGTGCCATTGGTTTTATGTTGGGAAATATTTTAAAGAAAAATAAAAAACTGAAATATCTTGCTTGCATAAGTATTCAACCCCTGTGCTGTGGAAGCTCCCAGTTTGCACCTATGAAAGAAATTGCCCTAACGAGGACACAATTACCTTACCATTGGCCTCCACCTGTGAACCATTAAAGTTGCTGTCACAAGACCAAAGAGCATTCTACAGAAGTTAGAGATAAAGTAATACAAATGCATAGATTAGGGAAAGGGTACAAAATAATATCCAAGTGTTTGGACATCCCAGTGAGCACAGTTGGATCAATAATCAGAAAGTGGAAGCTGCATCACATCACCCAGGCACTGCCAAGAAAAGGCCGTCCCCCAAAACTCAGCGCTCAAACAAGAAGGATACTTGTGAGAGAAGCCACAGAGAGGCCAACAATCACTTTGAAGGAGTTATAGAGTTCAGTGGCTGGGAGTGGAGTAATGGTGCAGCAGTCAGCCATATCAAGAGCTCTGCATAACACTGGCCTGTATGGGAGGGTGGCAAGAAAGAAGCCATTACTCAAAAAGTACCAACTGAAAGCACGACTGGAGTTTGGCAGAAAGCATGAGAGTGACCCAGCTGCGATGTGGGAAAAGGTTTTGTGGTCAGACGAGACCAAGATAGAGCTTTTTGGCCAAAACTCAAAGCGCTATGTGTGGCGCAAACCTAACACTGCCCATGCCTCAAGACATACCATCCCTACAGTGAAGTATGGTGGTGGCAGCATCATGCTGTGGTGATGCTTCTCATCAGCAGGGACTGGGCTTCTTGTTACAATTGAAAGAAAAATGGAGGGAGCAAAATACAGGAAAATACTGCAAGAGAATCTGCTTCAGTCTGCTAAAAAACTGAAGCTTGGAAGGAAATTTACCTTTCAGCAAGACAATGATCCCAAGCACAAGGCCAAAGCAACATTGGAGTGGCTCAAGAACAAAAAGGTGAATGACCTACAGTGGTCCAGTCAAAGTCCTGATCTCAATCCCATTGAGAATCTGTGGCACTATTTGAAAATTGTGGTCCACAAGCGTCGTCCAACCAACCTGAACAACCTGGAACAAATCTGCCAAGAAGAATGGGCCAAAATCACTCCGACACTGTGTGCAAAGCTGGTACATACTTATCCCAAAAGACTTAAAGCTGTTATTGCAGTGAAAGGTGGCTCTACCAAATATTAACGTGTGGGGTTGAATACTTATGCAAGCAAGATATTTCAGTTTTTTTATTTTTCTTAAAAATGTTCTCCAACATAAAACCAATGTCACTTTATAATAACTGATTTTGAGTTTCAGTGTTTTAAAATAAAATATCGAACAGAATGAAATTTCAATGTACCATTTGTAATTCAGTAATATGAGAGCATTGGTCAGGGGTTTGAATACTTTTGCAAGGCACTGTATGTCATTTTGTGAGTGGGGTTACTGATCTCAGTAAGAATACATGTCAGATAATTATTTAATGTATCTAAATGCTGATGACTTTATATTCCTAGTATTGGTGAAAGTTTATGATTTGTAAAGTTGTCTCCAGTTGGGGTTCAACCCTATAATTTCAATGTACACCCCTACTGTATTGTACCAGCAAGTTAAAACTGAAAATAATAATGTTTTAAAATTATCAGATACACAAATGCCCATGTTCTTAGTACATTGAACTATATAACAACAGTGGGGAAATTATATATATATTTGATTAAACAAAAAAAAGAACATTTTGAAAAGTCCTCAGGAGCTGCTAGCAGCGATTCACTTTAGCTACAAGTAATTATTCATTATTTTTATAATTATAATAAACACACAATTTAAAATTTAAGAAACACAAATTGATAAAATTACAATAACTGTATAGTTCAAAATAGACAATAAAGAAGCTGAAATAGTTCATACAGTATAAACTAGCCTGTATAAATATAAGTATATTTTAAGTCTAGTTTGTTTATCAAGGGCTCACAGGTTTTATTAAAAACGCCAGAAGATATAAAAAACGTTCAGTATTTATTCCTACTATTCTTCTACTTTTCATAAAGAACAAACTTTCTGCTGTTTACCAAGTTAGAAATCTCCTTTATGTAACCCAGTGTGAGATGAAGGTTACTCATGCACACAGATTGAGTCAATGAAACACAAAAAGTGTAGAATATTTTAGCATATGTGGCAATTTCAAAATAAACCTCCAAATTATTGTTTTTATTTACAGTTCCTTACACTTGGCTTTGCAGCAAAGTGGTTACATAAAAAAAAAAAAAAAACTAAACTTAGAAAACATAGTCCCTTTCAGTGTGCTGGTGTTTTGTTTTTATTTACACTGTCCTTTTTTATTATTTAAATTTTACTGCATCGTCAACAAGGGCATTAAATTGCTATACCTCAGATGAGCACAAGGGAATAATCAATCATGTTCCCCTGGTGAAATCCTGTAGGACATCCCTTTAAGTCCTATTATATTTAAAGGTTCCTATATCAATCAATCAATATATTTTATGGAATGCATTTCATAGTTAGATAACAGCTAATAACTGATATCAGGCTAATCAATCAATATGGTTTAATCGGGTTTAAAAATATCTTGTAGGAATATCTTTTACTGTTCTGGTAGTATTTTGTAGCATATCCTTACCTCTAAAAATCATCACTTGTCTGTCGCTTAAAATACATGTACCACATTGTTTATTTATATATTAGTAAAACCACAAAATGAAGGCATCAAAGCCTTAACCAGGTATAGCCATGGCTGCACCCTAAACCAAACAGCCCATAACAGCCTGCGACAGGATAGCCAGGTGTCTAAGGTGGTCAGTAGGAAGGAGACTTGGAGCTGAAGAGCTGCAGTTGTTCTTATTTTACAAAGAAATATTGCAAACAAAAAACAGCTCACAGAGCCTAAATAAAAAATAAAAAAAATAATAATTTGCACACCACAAATAATGGACAGAAACTCCCTCAACCAAGTCTTGCACTATCACAGTCAGTTTTAAACAGAAACGGAGGAGTCTGTGTCTGTCTCCAATTCAATTCAATGGTGCTTCATTGGCATGACTTACAATAGCAGGTGTTGCCAAAGCAATTATACAATATATTCATGTATATATACGTTGCATCATAAATACATATATTCATAAACAAACTGATTTATAAAATACAGTAAGACAAATAAATTCGAGGATTAAGGGGAGGTTGGAAACAAATTAAAGAGCAAAAGAAAAAAGTACTGTTAATGAGAAATAAATAATAAAGAAAGAATACATCAAATATATATATATAATATATATATATATATATATATATAAATACATTTATATATATATATATATAGATATATATATATATATATATAAAAAATACAGTGGAGATTCGTATTGGGCAGCCAGTGTTTGTCCCTCTGCTATTAGTACAGACAGTTTTTCTGGGTCTGCCATGTTTGGAAAAAGTGGATGGACATTTACTATTTTATTAAAGAATACTTCCCTTGTTTGGTTGTATTTCTTGCAGTGTACGAGAACGTGCATCTCTGTCTCGACCTCTGCTAATTTTATGGAATCTTCTTTTGACGGCATTAAAACCTCTTCTGGCTTTTTCCTTTAGTGCATTTACTGCTAGGTTAAGTTCCCTGCCGCACTGATAGTCAGGCCCAGGTAAGTGTAGTTTGTGGTGTGTTCTAAGGTGGTGTTGCCTAGGGTGAAGTGGTGTCTGTTTCCCTGAGATCTGGCCTTTTTTTAAAAAATCATTATATTGATCTTTTTAAGGTTTACTGCCAAGGCCCAGGACTGACAGTACTGCTCCAGCAGAGCCAGGTTCTGCTACAGCCCCTGCTCTGTGGGCGACAGCAGGAACTTCTGTGTCATGCAGAGTGAGGCCAGGCGCTGCAGACTGGTCCAGCATCATTGCTAACTCATTGATGTAAATATTGAACAGTGTTGGGCTCAGACTGCAGCCCTGTCTCACCCCACTCCTGGGTGAAGTATTCTGTTCTTTTGTTGCCAATTGTTACAGCGCACTTGTTTTCTGTGTACATTGATTTTGTCAAATGCTTTTTTGAAGTCAAAAGATTTTGCCTTTACTTTTTTGGTGTACATGTTTGTCGATTAAGGTGTAGATATGGTCAGAGATGCAATGATTTGGCAGAAAGTCAATTTGACTCTTACTCAAGACACTGTTCGGTAAGGAAGGCTATTATGCAGGCATTGATTATACTACAGAAACCTTAACCAAATTACTGCTCGCACAGATGCCTTGGTAGTTACTGGGGTCGAATTTGTCTCCACTCGTAAATTGGGGATATAAGCCCTCGGTTCCAGATGTCACAGAAGTAACCAGTACTTAGTTCCATGCAGAATAATTTAAGCATTACCTGTTGTAACTTAGGACTGCTGTGTTTGAGCATCTCAGTACTGATGCTGTCAGGGCCACAGGCTTTTCTGGGTTTAAGTGCTGGGAGCTTCTCAGGTAACTCTTGTAGGGTGATTGGAGCATGAATTGTATTTTGGTTATCTTTAATTGATTGTTCTAGAAATTTCAGTTTTTCTCTAGTTAAATTGTTTATTTATTAGATCTTTTTGTTGTATATCTTTATAAAGGGTTTCAAAATAATTTTTCCAAATTGTTCCATTTTGTATTGCTAATTCTTGTTGTTTTGTTGAGTTTAAATTAATCCACATTTCCCAGAACTGGTTTTGGTCGATACATTTTTCTATGTCTGTGAGGGTTTTTGTTTGTGTGTTTTTTTTTTTTTTTTTTCTCTCTTTGAGTGTGTGTTTGCAGTGTTGTAGGGTCTCACAGTACCTCAGGAGTAAATCTGGGTTTTGTGGTTAATGGTGTTTTTGATTAGATAAATGTCTTAGATTTGTTCGTATGGATCTACATTCGTCATCAAACCATTTTTGTGTGAGTTGAGGAAAGTGTTAATGAGGTTAATATTTTCCATAGAACTGATTGCTTTGTTAAAGTCCTCTGTGCTGTTTGGAGCCCATCTGTATGTTTGATTAAGATTGTACAGCTTACTGGGCTGTGTCTGTGTGTTGTTAGGCTGACCTCTTCTTTTCAGGAACACAGTGATTTGGTTGTGGTCCGACAGGGGGGTTTGTTGCCTGACAGTGAATGCATTAAGAGAGGAGGTGTCCATGCCAGGTATGGCATAGTTGACTACACTTGTCCCAAGAGCTGAGCAGTAAGTAAACCTCCCTAAAGAGTCCCCTCTGATCCTGCCATTAAGGATGTGCAGACCCAGGGCTTGACAGAGATGCACTAACTCTCTCCCATTCAGTGTGTGGGCACATCTGCATGGCACCATGTCTCTAACACAACTATGACATCTAAATAATTTGTATTTTTAATAAATTCTGCTCTTCAGCCCGAAAGCCGAGGAATACAGGCCCTGAATGTTCCAAAAGCTGTCTGAAAATGAACCCATGTTATTAAACTATTGTAATATTGTTCTTAGTGGAACAAAATGTGTAACAATAACATAGACTTTTATCATTTTAAGTTTCATTTAAACGGTAAAGGATGTATATATGAATATAATAATATCATTATTTATTATTTATTTGAGTTTTTTTTTCTTGTAATGTGTGTACATGTATATAATATATACACACACACACACACACACACACACACACACACACACACACACACACATATATATATATATATATATATATATATATATATATATATATATATATATATGTTCTGTACAGCCGGGTGGCAGAACATTATATCCAGGAGCACTTTTAACGGAAAAATAAACTTGCCTTACCTTAAATATATAATATGACAAAGAATTTGAATAATGTGTTGTATTTCATTGACTATCTCTGGTTGCTCTTTTTTATGTTCCACATTTTCATTTTCTGTTTTTTATTATAGTAAATTACTGAGCTTATTTAGCTACTCTACGATTTGACTGGGGAAAGATAACGTAGGTTTACTGGAGTTCACAAAAAAAGAAACGGTAACCCTTTCACTTCCTCTTTTAGCTTAATTATTGAGCTTACTGCTTCATTTAAATTGTTTTCTTTAAGTTTTCAGGGCATTTTGTTAACGCATGTCTATTTTGTTTTCGCTGTTCTACATGTTTGAATGCAGCTGTTCATATTAACCACTGTTTTTACACAACAGTGCTCGCACACGTTTGGTCACCATAACTTGCATGAAACCCGTGTGTAATAATCCAGCACCTCTGCACTTAAGTATTTGCATATCAGCTGATATCCCATCATCCCTCAGTGTTCAGCTGGTATCCCATCATGCTTTTCTTCTTAAAGGTGTACAGTCTCTGTACATGAACCCCCGGGGGGTAGCGGGGCCGGGTTTGGGGTTGGGGTTGGGTACAGGGATGGAGGTGGGAGCTGGGGAGCAGCAGGGGTGGGGGGGGGGTGGCGGTGGCGGTGGTGGCTGTGTATCTGTGGAGCTGCTTCCTTAGTCCCTCCTTGGTGATGGTCTTCTCGTTGTGCTGCGTCTCCACCTTGGCGCTGGTCTTTTTCTCCTGCTGCCTTCATCTTGCTCGTCATGCGCACCAACTTGCCCACCAATCACACCAACCCCACTTTCCTCCCTAAGGTGATTACAGCCTTCCACATTCTATGGAGGATGAGAGATTGAATTTCCTCTGCCCAATGTGGTAGCCCAATGGTACGTGCATAGGACAAGAGCTCTGCGTCAATCTGACCAGCTCTTTGTCTGGGCACCAACTGCATCATCCCAGGAAGGGGCCTTTCGGCAGCTCTGGTGTAGAGAGCTTAGCAATACCTACCCGAAGGGCAGGAATATCCCATACCAATGTAAGTGGTGGTCGTCTTCTCTTTTAGAGAACCAGGGTTACGGTAAGTAACCTAACGTTATCTTTCCTAATGTAATAACTTTTTTGCTGAGAGAGGAGCTGCAGATTTCCCCAGGAGACAAGATGCTTCAGCCCCGCTCTGGCAGCCGAACCTGGGGCAAGCCCATTCCCTCTTCCCCTCCTTCTCTCTTCATTCCTTCTTGCACTTGGTATGCCATTTAGTAAGGCTATTTATAGTTTAAAAACTGCTAATTAAAATTATCCACGAGTGGGAATGTTACCTTTTTTTTTTTTTTTTTTTTTGTAAAAAATATAGCGTTGATTACATGGTGCTTTATGCACGGTTAATTAAAGGAAATATTTATATTTTTGTTCCACTATATGTCCTTTATAGAAGGGAGTTATTTTATTTTTTATTTTAGTGAGATGTGTGTTACGCGTCCCGAGGCGCACCCCACCCCCTCCCCCCTTCATAACGCTCTTCGGTTACAATGCTCATATTGCTTGTCCCTTGAGACCTGCGTTACATCAACTTTTTTTATTGTTAACAAACTATTACTCTTCATTTGGTCCTGTGCCTACCAGGGTATAGTGATTTCTGACTACGTCCCTATGATTATGGAACTGATGTTCCCTAATAAAGCTCCATCTCGGTGCCCCTGGCGTTTTGACCCACTGTTACTATCACAAAAGGATTTTCTTTCCAACCATATCGCTTTATTTCTTGACATTAACACAACTACAGGGATTTCATCTGCCACACTATGGTAGACCCTGAATTATTTCTTACAGTGCGAAAATTAAAAAGCAGCATACCTGTCATGTCACCGAGTTAACTGACCTTATTCTTCAAGTTGATCAGCAATATACTGTTTCTCCAACTCCTGATCCTTACAAAAAGCAATTGGTTCTGCAGACGGAATTCAGCCTCCTGACTACAAAGCAGGCAAAGCAGGTCCTGACTAAATCACTCTACAATGTCTATGAACATAGTGACAAAGCCAGTAAACTTGGTTCATCAGTGAAATTTGTACTGAATCAGGCACGTTTACTGTCGATCAACAGGAGATCAACATTCAGTTTTAAAAATGTTACTCGTCTCTTTATAATAATCTAATTAATACGTTTTTTGAAAATGTAACCATCCACATTCAAAGGCTAGCTTGGAAGAACCATTCATCAATGATGAAATTTCTTCTGCAATAGGGGCGATTCAAATTGGTAAATCACCGGGTCCGGACAGGTTTCCCTAAAGAGTTTTATAAAAAATTCAGTTCTCAGCTCTCTCCCTTATTAAGTTTTATGTTTGCTGAATCTTTCTCTAATCCAGTTTTATCTCCTACACTGTATAAAGTTTCAATACCACCATGACTGTAGCTCTTACCGCCCCATTTTCCTCCTTAACGCAGATGTTAAAGCACTTGCCAAGGCTTCAGCTTGATGTGTCGAATTGGTTCTCACCTCCATAATCTCTCTATACCAAACAGGCTTTGTTGAGGGTAGACGGTCATAGTTTAACCATAGGCATCTCTTTAATATTCTATATTCCTCCTCAGACTCACCTGTGCCTGAGATCCTTCTCTCTCTTGAAGCAGAGAAGGTTTTCGATCATGTTGAGTGGGGTTATCTTTTTATGACCTTAGACAAATTTACTAACTGGATAAAACTACTATATGCATCTTCTCGTCTCAAAACGTAACAATAACACACATTCAGAATATTTTCCTCTCCACTGTGGAACCAGGCAGGGGTGCCCTCTCTCTCTGCTTTTATTTGCCATCGCAATTGAACCTCTTGTCTATTGCACTGCACAGCAACCATGACATACAGGGTGTAGTCAGAGGGGTGGATGCAGAAGGTCTCGTTGTATGCTGCTGATCTTTTGTAAATTTCTGATCCTGCTTCCTCCCTCCCACAAGCACTTTCAACCCTAGAATTATTTGGCAAATTCTCAGGCTATAAAATTAATTTACACAAAACCAATATCAAATTGGCTGCTAGACATTGTAACTTTAATACTTTTCCTTTTAAAATCGCCTATGATAAGTTTGTCTACTTTGGGATATCTGTGACTTAGTCATAATAATCTTTTTTGTGATAACTTTAACCCCCTTTTAGAATGTACTAAACTAGACTTCAAATGTTGGTCATCCTTACATATTTCACTTATTGTCAGAATAAACTTTGTAAAATTTTTTATACCTCTTCCAATGTATTTCTATTTTTATTCCAAAATCTTTTTCCATATCTTCAACCATTCAATCTCTTGATTTATTTGGAATAATAAGATGCCCCATATTCGCAGAGAATCCTACCAGAGATTAAAGCCTACAGGGGGATTGGCTCTTCCAAATTTGCAGCTATATTTCTGGTCTGTCAATATCCGCAGTGTTTTGCATTGTGGTTTTTTTTGCATTTGCTGCTCTTATGTGCCCCACTTCCATTATGTGTATCTAAATTTAGTAAGAATCAACTTGCTTGTTATTCTCTCTGGATCTGGCCAGAGTTTAAATAGCATTTCAGGTCTTACTCGATTTTTGCCCTATAGACTCAAATCGCCTATTTTCCCCTTCAATGCAAGATTCCGGTTTCCATATTTGGTGTAATAATGGCATTTCGAATCTTAGACATATATTGATGACAATTTTGCCTCATTTGAACAGATGTCACAGAAGTTTGGATTACCTCTAACCCATTTCTTTTCGGTACTTGCAAATTTGTAATTTCGTACGTAATATAGTTGTGTAGTTTCCCTCTCTGACCCTTCATCTCATTGATTCTAAAGCACTAAATCCTTCATCCAAAGGCATTAAGGCTACCATCTACAGCCATATTTTAACACTAAGTTGTCTTTCACCAAATACATTAAAAACTTTATGGGAACAGGATATTGGGGCTGACATCTCGGAAAGCATCTGGGAAGGTCCTATTCTGTCCAGAATGCATTCTTTATTCTGTGCTCGTCATGGGCTAATCCAATTAAAAGTTTTACATTATCTTCACTTTTCTAAAACTAACCATAATCTATCCTGGATTGGGCCCTACTTGTGACAGAAGCAAACCAGAACTCTCTATTTTCATGTTTTGGTGCTGTCCCGAGCGGACACCTTTCTGGTCTTTTCTCAAGTATTAGACACACCTATTGATCCCTCACCACTCTTTGGAGTTGTACCCGAAGGAACTTGTCTGTCTAGGAGGAAGTCTGACACTGATCTTTGCAACTTTAACAGCTAGACATCGAATGCAATACTGTTGGAAACAGGCAACCCCTCCTCTGCATGTCCACTGGATTTGGGATCTCCTGCAGATACTCCAATTGGAGAACATTAAATCCACTGACAAATTTTACTGTCCCTGGCAGCCTTTCCTATCCCACTTTGAAGAGCTCAGGATTTCCCTCTCCTTAACTCTCCACAACGCCTTCTGGGTGCTAAGCGTGACATGACTATCTTTGTTCCTACTACTGTCTCTTCTCTTCCTCCCTTTAATTTAGTTATGATTTATATATCTTGGTATTTTTTGTGGGCAGCATGGTGGCGTGGTGATTAGTACTGCTGCCTCACAGCAGCAGCGTCCTGGGTTCAATTCCAGCTTAGGGGTCTGTGTGTGTTTGTGGCACACTGCAATGGACTGGTGGCCCATCCAGGGTGTAGTCTACCTTCCTCCATGCCTGCCAGATTAGACTCTAGCTCACTGCAACCCTGTAAAGGATTAAGCAGATAATGGATGGATGGTATATTTTGTACTGCATAGATCCATGTATATGCACATGTTTTGTATTTGATTTTGTCTGCTTGTGAAAACCTAAAAACAAATAAAAAGAATTGTAAAAAAAAAAAAAAAGACAAATTGCAAATATGCTGCTGTTTATTTTGTATATTTATAGTAAAGTACCATGTATACTTTACTAGTATGTACCGTAAAACTTTAAATAATTGCTGGGTCTCAAATAATCACCTGTCTCCAATAAGCGCTGGGTCTACTGGCAAATATTGTAAATAAATGCAGGGTCTCGAGAGGAGATTGAGCATAATGAAGTGCTTATAAGTGATAGCGATGAAAGTAACTTTCAGGATTAATAAATAATAATAGAAAACATAATTTAAGGTAAGCCTACATCTAGGCCTAATGTATATTTGTTTAATGCAGTGTGGCAAAGTGGTTAGCAGTGTGCAAGTGCAGGTGACCAATGAACAGACAGACAATTATAGTCCAGGTGCAAAGTTTGTTTAATGATATTTTTGTGTCCAGTGCCTGACATCAAAACAAACAGTAAACAATAATGAAGGTAAGTAATACAGCAGTGTGTATTACTTAATTGACAATCCCTGGGTTTGCCCCGCAAATAGTCCTATTTTTATTATACACCCACACAAAACACATACACAAGTCTGTTAGTGAGTGAATTAGTGCTAGTGGTGCAAATACGGTTACTTGTGATACAAGTGCAGTGCTGTTCCGGGTTTGGGCTGGCCTCTGGCAACAGCTCCGGAAAGTGTTAGCTGTCTAGTGATAGTAAGCAAACAGACAGAACAAAACAAACACTCATGATAATTCACAAAAACACAGGTCTTTCTGGGTCATTTACTATTATTATTATTATTATTATTATTATTATTAATATTATAATAATAATAATAATAATAATATAATAATAATAATAATAATCTTTATTTAGCACCTTTCATAGTGGACCACCATCACAAAGCACTTTACAAGATCTGAGACTAGGGTGTGTGAACTATGCATCAGCTGCAGAGTCACTTACAACATCTCACCCCAAAGAAGGAGCACAAGGAAGTGACTTGCTCAGGGTCACACAATGAGTCAGTGGCTGAGCTGGGATTTAAACCAGGTACCTGCTGGTTACAATCCCATTTCTTTAACCACTGGACCACACAGCCTCCTAAAATGAAGGAACAGATAACATTGCTTCGACCCCTATCTATACTGTAATTTATTACCCCTTTGTAAACTATTACAGCCGCTCCTCCAATCCACTGCTGTCACATCATTTCCCTTCCGGGGTCAATGAGTTAATGTACCAAAGCTCCGTCTCTTTTCTACATGACAGACTTTTAACCATTGGAACGAAGTGTCAGGCCAAGTAGTCCAGAGTACTCTGTTCCCGTTACTTACACCCTCACAGGTCGGGAGGGAGATTTACCACTAAGAATCACTGTCTTTCTGTCACATGCAGTTATTACATTATTAAAAGTTTTGATCTTTTTAAGCGTGCTGAAAGTAGGCCTGATACAAACCTCTTTTAACGTGTTTTGTTGTATTAACAATGTACACATTTTTTGACAATAATACTTATTGCTCTTATTGTTAAAAAAACAATTTAGAAGTGTGTATTATTTTTATTTGTGCTGTAAGTGTAGCCTACACGCCTATGTTCTGATATCTACAGGGCTGTGTTTTAGTGGATTTAACTGTTGTTATTATTAACAACAATGGTAGCTCTAATTCCGTTTTTAAATATAAATTCATACTTCTGCTTGTTCATTTTCCAATGTTTTGCATAGCGTATACTTGTTAACCAATGCATATATAAAAAGACTGCAATAATACTTTCACTTTATACTTGAGGGTGTGCAATACAATGCTATTTTGTTATAAAACAAAACTGTTACTTAGTTCCCACTGATACATAACCTTTTAACAAAGTTGCTGGAATGTTTAAATTGAGTTACGATGTTGCTACAAGGTTGTGCGTTAGCAGCTTATCAATGACTGCATGAAGCATGTCAAGCTAGAGAGCTCATATAAATGCCAGTCTCCAATATGCACCGGGTCTGCTGGCAAATACTGTAAAAATGGTTTTACGGTATTCATCTTTTAATACAGTAATTATGTTTGAGATTTACTTTCTAAAATAAAATGTAAAAAAAAAAAAAAGGCTATGCAAATACCACCAATTCAAACACATCAACTTTATTGTGATACACTTGCCTTTTAACCATTATTTACATGGATCAGGCTGTACAATCTTTTCTGCAGGATTACAATAATCATTTTCTTAGTTTGCTGCAGTTTGTCAAATATTGACAATGTAGTCACTGTACCTTGTAAGTTTTCAACCCACCAATGTAAAAATTCCCTGACATGCAGTACTTAATTTAAAAAAAAAAAAAAAGAAGAAAACACAATCAAGTTGGGAGAAAAACAAAAATCCTTTACACTGGTCTAAATATTTTAAACAAAAAATGCTTTGAAGGAATACACCTGGAAATTATACTGTACTCAGGGTTTAAAACTTAAAATGTTGGTGGCTAAATTTATTTTGCTACTACTTTTTGTTATCCTCAATTAGCACACTGATTCAGTGAATGGGTTGCAAACTCACAAAAAACACATTGAAACTATAACTGTACTATACAGTCAGACCTTTGACAGGATGTATAGCCTGCTGTTTCCGGAGTAGAACAATTGTACATATATACAAGACAAAATTACCTAACTGTCTTCTGTATTCACCCAAGACATTGGGGATGAAGGTTTAAGATTAAAATCCAGCATCTGGTTTGATGAAAAGTGCAGAGAATGCAAATGCCAAGAACACAATGCCACCTATAATCGTAACTGAAAAAGACAAGAAACAAACATTACATTTAGAGCTGCATACCCATTACGGTGTTACACATATTAACTCATTATGTACCAAATTACATTTAGACTTAACACTTGCCTTTAACAAAATAAGTAAGTCATAACAACATAGTTAAAGATAACATTAAAACAGGGTAGATGCCAGCTAAAACGTTCTGAACTGCAAAGTAGCCTGACCTCCAATGAGAACAATGACACTTAATGGGATAATAATAAAGGTTTCAGAGGAGGCCAAAGATTTGTATCATAATTACAGTCATATTACTAGGTTTAACTTCTATGGTATAATAAATATACAGCGATTAAAAAAAAAAAAAAAAACACACCACAAAAATCTTACATAATACAATTCCAAGAAGAAATGGCTTGGAATACCAATAAAACATAACGGCAAGTTAAATATAGACATTATATTTATACAAAGAAAATGGTACTACATTCATACAAGCTTTGAATGTTAAGAATAAACACACACACACACACACACACACACACACACACACACACACACACACACACATTATATAAAACAAAAAAATATGATTTCTTCAATTGATAATTATACCTAGTGGTTTATTCCAGATGAAAAGGGTACTGTAAATATCACAGGAAATTGTTTCCCTTTTCCAGACTACCAGGGTTTTTATCAAGGTACTGCAATGATCAACTATGGTTTAATGTACTCCCATTCAAATAATAATATAGTAATAATAATAACCTACCAGTTCTGACAGATATTTTCTGTGCTATCATTCTTCCTCCAATCACTGCAAGTCCTGTACATAAGCAATGCCCAAGTGTTCCACCAACTGCCACTCCAAATGGATCCTAAGGAAACAAATGAAATGTAAAAGACTTTAACAAAACATTTTATTCATAATATGAATCTGTTTGAGCTTTATAACAGCTATGACATAATAAACTGTGGATTTACAGGCTATGACAAAGCCAGCAGTATAGGTAACAAACTCCAGATTTATCCAATAGCCAAGCTAACCTATCAACTCCAGTTTTGAGCATGGTCTGCAAGTGTGGAAAATTCAGGATTTCCGTTAACTGGTAAATACCCGTCAGATGGTTTCAAAAGCTAGTTGGCGGGCAGAGATTGAAGCCGCTCGTCTGTTTGAGTGGCAGCAAAAGGTCTGCGACGGGCAGCTAGAAACACTGACCATCACTAACAAACGCGAATGAGTGCGCCTCTAGACTACACAATGGCAAAGTCGATCGAATGAGTGAGTAAACTGGGACTTCCTGCTTTGGCACATGCCTGTTCACAAAGCAAATCACTGACATCCTGATTTAACCCTTTCGGTCCTTCTGGAGGGGATGATTTGTTTATTTCATTTTCATCCATGATTCTGATTGACTGTGCCTTGTGTGTTTGTTGAAATGAAAGCATAAAGCAAATGCAGTTTATTTTTTATATGGATTTTACATTATCTCTAGTCTAGATACATGCATGTCAGTCTCATCTTACGCAAGTCTACACACCCTCATCTTTTCAGTAAAAAAAAAATAAAAAATCATGCTGATATTACACCTACAGTTTTCAGTTAGGCGAAGAACGTATGTAAAATATTTCAATAGGAAATTAAGCAAATATAATTGTTACATTTTTTAAAACAAAAAATAACGATTTTTTTCTCATAGGACTATTTTTTCTCCATAACTGTGGTTTATGTGTATCGCTTTAAGAGTGGACAGATAGAAATGACAATAACGTTTTGTGTTGTGACCGTTCACACTTTAGTTAGCCGTCACTGATTCAGGCAATAGTTTTTCCTAGCAGAGCTGCTGAAATTGCAGTGGACTGCTTTCTGCAAGGAACCAAGCAACATAAGTGTTTGCATTTTCTCCGACTGTCTCTTATTGTAATTACTAAAACGGCACCCCCTAGTGTACTGCCAGCATAAGAAAAGACTTGATCCACAGTGGCAGAGCACTAGATGGTGCTCAGTTACTTCTATAAAGACACTTTGCTGGTCTGTGTTACATGTATCGGTGACAGACAGCTTAAACTAAAGAGGAGCTCCTGAATTCAGGTGAAAGCACCTCAGACTTTAAATGTGTTTTTTTTTTTTTTTTTTTTTTTTTTTATTAAATAAAACATAGCACCTGAGTAATTGCAGTAAGAACGACTTAAAATGATGGTAAACATCGTAAAAACGTAAGGGAACAGTAAACAAATTAACTCTTTTTTTTTTTTTTAAAGCTACTTATTCTACAATTTAATTTAGCACCAAAGCCAAATTAGCTTAGAAAAAGCATGCTCAAGCACGCATCTGTCCAGTTCTTGGTTAGCTAAATGCAGACATGCAACCAAATAGAAGACTCCACATGCCTCCCTTGCTGCCAGGACAATTGTTGTTAGCTGAGACCGGTCTCCCCATTCTGCAAGGAACGTGAGTGTAAACGCCTGAACGAAGATTGGAGAAATGATATTGTGCCAGCTCTTCTGTGGCACCTTGTTTCCTGCCCCTGCTTCAACATCTGGGCTGCTGTTTACCAACTTGGATCTCTGGAGCTGCAACATATCAAATAAGTTATCACCACATCATGTTATTTAAATCCTTGTAATCTTCTAGTTGTAACCTGAGGTTTAATCTTATCTGCTCTATATTTTAAAGTATGATGCTAAGTCCTGATTTATCATGCACAGAATTGAAAATAAAAACAGGGCTAAGCGAGATACATACTAAAATGCAGAACAGATATTTCTTCATTATATAGATTGAAAGTCATTACGCAGTTTAAGTCTACTCATTATTCTTGACTGTTTCTGCTACTGTTTTTCCAATCGTGTTATTTTAGTGTTGGACAAATAGAATGGTTACCAAAGGTAAAACTTTTGTAAATATGACTGTTTGAGGATTTTCAGTGGTTTATCCAAATGCTGCCGCCTTAAAAGCCTACTGGCAATGGCAAAACTGCTTTCCAGTCTTCAACACAGTATATTTTGTATCAAAGCAAAGGCTGTCACCATTAGAATCTTACCAGAATTCTCGTAACAAATTACTTACAAATGACCCTTTAACCCTTTGCAGACAGCCCATTTTAATTTCGACTGAATTCCATCAATGACGTAATTGCTTACTACGCGGTGACAAGTGTGTGTGTGGGTTTTTTTTTTTTTTTTCAAATTAGCATAAAAACCTTCGTCAGACTTCAGACAATCAACCAAACAAACAACAGTTAGTCCGGTCTGTAGTTCAAGATCAATATTTTTTATTTCATGATTCCGCCACCACAACGCATTCTACAAGTACAAAAAACTACCTGACAGCATACTAAATCACCCAACATGTTTATAAACAAACAAAACATGTATTGTAGTGAAATATCTGTGTGACAAACTTCAGGCATGACAAACCAATCAAAATATATTTCAATAAAGCCCCTAACCAATAGAGGACGCAGTGCAGCATTTCAGTAGGTATGGTTGCAGTGTTTACTTGAGATTACCATAGACCACCGCATCAAAGCGCAAGAGGGGTTTCTAAATCATTTTGCAAGACCCAAAATGCTTACTGATCCAAAACAAATACGGTAGACTACATTTTTATAGAAAATGTTGATGGAATAAATGCCACAAGAAGACTATCCCCTGATTTACATAATTCTTCACACTGATATGAAGATTCAGAAGGTTCCAGTTCTGCTTGTTTAGTTTTCAATAGACGTTTGTTATGTGAAATAAGCCCGGGTTATAAATAGACTAATGTGTTACGCTTACAATGTTACATGAAATGTTGTTATTAGTGTTACTCTTTATTTCATTAATTTTTTTACATTATTGGGTCCTTTTTCATTTTGTGATTTATGAATTTGGTTCAATGTAGTATATTACTTGTATTGCTATTAATTAGTTATTATAATTTAGTATGTATTTATTTTTTATATTGAAAATGTGTTGTTTTTTCAATTTTACAGACAAAGCGCACTAAGTATTTTTCTGAAACAAAAGTTGTTAAAATTATAATTTTTTTTTTTTTTTTTAATGTTTGCTGTTGCTCAGGCATTATTCATATTCTAACCTGTGTATGAACATAAGTATACAGACAATATTTGTTATGAATTAAAAATATTTTTAAAGCAATAAAAAATAAATAAAAGAAATGACAACGCTGTGCATGCTTTTTCTACATTTGTTTTGCTTTCTAGTTGGGCAAATTACTTAATGTCAGAGCATAACCCTTGGTCTGTCCTGGTTCTCCAGACACTCAGCTTTTCAAAAAGGAAAGATTTTTTCCTCTGAGATGCTTTATAAATGGATATATATATATATATATATATATATATATATATATATATATATATATATATATATATATATATATATATTAACTCACATAATAAGCTGAAACCCTGCCAATCACTTCTCAAAAAGGTAAAAATGCACACCTGTCAAACAATTTTGAATACAATCAAGACCATACATGATATTTAAAAAAATATTTCAGATTCTACTTCCTGTGATGTACGGCTACCACTGATAACTTTACAGTAGATCAGTAAATTACACTCTTTAGAAACTTTTGAGTCGCATTCGAACTAGGTCAGTGTGGGTGTACTTGACTACAGAATTAAATCATTATTTATTTATTAATCTGCAGCAGCTTTGTAGAAATGTATAATAGTGTATACTTTAAGTAGATATTTGGACTGACACATGCTCTAGAGTTAAGTCATCTCAGGTCGGCCCTCAATGTTAGAATTCTCACAATTAGCCTAGACACACTTACTTCTTCATCTTTTTTCTTAATTTCTGCTTGAACTTCCTCCAGCTCTTCCTGTCCTTCATCAGGACTCATTTTATACCCCTCTCGAAGCATCCGGATTCCAAAGATGGCAAACAATGCTGTTGACACGTAGTAGGTATATATTCTGGGGATGATAGTGGTGGCATACCCAAACAGAACTGTAAAATACATTAGTTTTAAAACATTAGTTCTCGTATGTCATTCACGGATGCTAGTGTCTTTCTCTCCTTAAAATGTAGGCATATGTTTTGATGAAAAATGTTTATATTTAATTTTCTTGCTTTTGGAATAGTTTTCTACATCAAATGCGAGCTCTGTCCTCAATATTATACCAAATGTCCGAACATAATTAACACATTACAATTTAATAATAAAACTAGAGTACTGTATCAGCTTCATTTTCAAACTTTTGGAAACTTGCCCTTCATATGATAAAGGAATCTGGAATACCATTACTTAAATAAAACTACTTTTAAACAAAATAAATAAATCACACCTAAAATTATTGCAGTGGGTGAAGCAGAGTAACAAAGCTACATTATAGGAGAAGTTGTATACATAGAAATAACAGTTGTCATGATGAAGCTGTAACTTCACCACAGAGAGTATTACTTTCAGTATAAGCCTGCAGAACTTTGGATTGTTAAACAACAAGCACAGCTCTATGCTTTATTTGTGTGTGCTAATCAGCACAGTGCTGTATAATTGTACAGTACAGATACACTGTGTTCCAATTAATTCAAATCAAAAAACTTTTCTGGTCTGACCTGTTGTAAAGCTTTTATATCCTTAAGCTGCATGCATCTGTGTGACAGAGAAAGAATGAATCTTGGTTATAAATCTCCCTCCCGACCTGTGAGGGCGCCGTGTAAAGGGAACAGTGTGCCCCTGACTGGATAGTTTGACAATTCATTCCAGGGAATGGTGGAAGTCAGCCATCTAGAAAAGGGGGGGGGGGGGGGGGGTACACCAAGTCATCGCCCCAGAAGGGAAGCGATGTGGCAACTGCGGAGGAGAAACGGTTGCACTTGCTAACAAAGGGAGTCGTGGCAAAGCGATCTGTTCCTTTGTTATGGTTTTATGTGAACCGCTAAAGGAGAACTAAAAACGTGCCATGAATGTTTAGTATTTGTTTGTTTTGTCATGTCTAATTATACTTGTTTCTTGTTATTAGAATGTTAACATGTACTGGGAGCTGTTTCTTAAGGCCATCAACAACCCAGACAGCATTTCACAACAGTACATAGATAAATATTTCACCACTTGCATGTTGGCACTCACTCTGGACTTGTGATCGTGTGTGTGTTCATACTGTGTTTAGTATTTTAGGACTGTAACCCATTGTTTAAAACAGTGCAATGCACATTGCTGTGTATTGCATGGGATTATTATTTACGGTCGCAACGACCACAGATTCATAATAAAGATCTGTTTGGACCGTGAACTTTGTTGTCTGTCTTCTGTTAAATATCACATCACCTCTACATCTGCGCACTGCAAACCACATTGAAACAACCGGTAAAACTGATTTGACTATAACACCACCCCCCCTTAAAACTTTACTAACCTGACAAACAGGTCATCACCCCTAGTGCAAGCATTGCTCCTGCCAGCACAGTCAAGCGATTGTAGCGCATGGCCATGATAGCTGCAATAAAGAAGGTCTTATCACCCAGCTCGGAGACGATGATAACAGATATTGCAGCCACAAAGGCATGAATAAACCCCAGGTTCCCTTTGGTGGCAGCATCCTCACCCACTGCAGGACCTAGAAGACGCTGGGTAGGCAACTTCTGCAAAGAAACATAAAACAGACATATAATAATACAGTTTGTTGCAAAATACAACTAGAACCAAGCAAACTGTACAATGAAGACTATTATTTTTGCTAATCAGTAGTTCCTTATTATAAATGGAAACTTGGTTGAGCACAAACACAAGAGCACATTTCCACTGGTTCAACAGTTAGCAATACAAAATATTTTCAACGCATTTGAAATTGCAGGAATTATATAGCACTTTAAAACGGGCCAACCTGTGGTGTTAGTTTTATTTTGTTAACATGTCATCAACACTATAATTAATACTTTTTAGATAAATTATATAACGGATGTGCAATTAAAAAAAAAAAAGGGTTGTCAAAGGGACAAACTGCTACAAAAATCTACTTGCCCCCTCCCCGTCGCAAAAATCAAACACAAAAAAACAGAATATATCGTGTATTAGTTTGCTTTTTATTTAGCAATGAACACAATCAATCAATTAGTGATTAATAGCAGTAGATCTAGCCTTGTAGCTTGACTGGTTCACTAAATTCTTGAAGATACACAATGTGACCCCACCCCACCTCAACAATTGTATAACATACTTTAAGGAAATGTTCCTTTCAGTGCAGTTTGGAACACATTTGCTTGTAAATTTAAGTAACATACTAAGAGTACAACTATAATAAGCAATACTTGGGAGTTATTGAAATATAAAAATAGCTTCTGCCTGTTTTTTTTTTTTTTCCCCACTCTCTCTATAAGCTGAATACAACTGATGTACGGGTGTTTTAGTTTGTTATATCACAGATACAAAATAATTGCCAACTATTACTGCTGCTTTGTGGAATTCTGATTTTTCTTGAGGTTCTTTCAATTTTATAACTGCTGAACCCTAGATTTTTTTTATATATAACCGGTCAAGTTTCTCTGCATTTTTTTTTCTACCAAAATACACACAATATTTACAGTAGGCTCCATCAAATTCTGCCAAGACAAAATAGATTTTTTCTTTTGTTTAATTCCATTATATAGTTTTTTTTTAAACAGTGCACAAAATTTTACAGCTGGTTTGCTGCAGCAGGATGATCCTGGATTCATGTTTTTTTAATTTTTTTTTTTTTTTATTGGGTGAGTGGGTGGGTCGTGAGGGCAACATTCTTTCCCTGCACTGCTCAATGAAAAATAAATACATACATGAATTAATACATAAACACACTGCCATGAGATTTAGTCTGTATTTTATTTTAAAATAAAATATTATACAGATACTCTCACATAAGCATTTAATTTATATCATTGCAAACATATTTGTCAAACTTCATGTTTTAATAGTTTCACAAATCGTTGGACTGTGTATGTCCAATAAATACGTAATATCGGTTCTGTTCAAAGCTAGTAAAAAAAAAGTTTTTTTTTTTTTTTTTTTTATAAATATGGTAAATAGCAAACTAGGTTAGCAACACTAAAATTGAAAGAAAATAAATAAAAGATTTTGCCAGGGAAAGTTTGACCTTTTTTTTTTATTATGTACTAGATTGCTGCATTTAAATATCAGGTTCATGTATTAAAAAAGCAATTAGCGAATTTACAAAAAAACATAAATAATACCTTAAGATCAAAAGATTAGTCTATGTGCTGTAAGAAGCTCTCAGGCAGTCATTTCTGGGTTTTTTTTGTAACCAACAGAAGCTCAGCTTTTTCCTCAGCTAGCCAATCAGAAGTGATATGGTTGGGAAGCAATTAAGTTTTCAGAAACTTGCGTGGCTCTATAAATATACCCAGAGTGCCTTATTAGCAACGGAAAGAACATAGGAAAAATAAATAAATAAAAAATAGTTGTCCGATGAGCAAAGTATAACACAAACATTGTTGTTCCAGGCATCGGGCGATACAAACTGCACACCCCTGTATAATATAGTAAACAAACAGAATAATTAACACTGACAGGCAGCAGCCCTGCCCCTGTAAATATGTGTGGGGGAATGCAAGGTTGGCAGTGATGGGGTTAAATCTGTCCCTGACAGCAATCACAGGTGTGGCCATTCCCCAATTAGGTAACAGTTTCTAACTGGGGAGTGGCCACATATATAAAAGGCACCAGAAATCCTTTGTTTGGTGAGTTTTTGATCGGTGTGTACTGTGTTTGGGGGCCTATTTGGAGAAGTTGAACGCCCAGCCTGCAGCAGTTGTGTGCATTTCTGCGTTTGGTTTAACCTTTTATTTTGGCCCTTGAGCCTGTTCCCGTGTTTTGTTTCTATTTTTGTTAATGTGCGCATCAGCGCTTCACTGCAGCTTCTGTCTCCCATCAGTCTCTCTTCCTGCCGGTAACAGCTTGGGCCGTGACGCTATCCTGTCACAGATAGATTTTGTCCAATTTTAGCAATTAAAAAAATTAATTAATTAATTTAAAAAAAGGTAATTGAATGAAATCCACGGCAGGTAAATGATCTCAATCCCTTGTAGATATTGTTTAGGTTTAGGTTAGGTTTAACATGAACACAAGCCTAAAACACTTTACTTGCTGTATGTATTTTGACAGGTAGTACTTTCTGCCAGAAGTGAATTTAGTAACACTGATAAATCAAATTGCATGTGATATGTTTACTGAATGTTTAAAAAAAATTATACAGCATTGATGCGTGGATTTGCTAAATAAGTGGTATTCAGAGGTCACGCTACACTAAAACCTGCATTTAATATAAGCACATACATTTAAAAATCCTCGCTAAGCTTAAAATGTATTTATAAATTGTACTGCAGTATTCGTACTGCACAGTATAACATTGCAAACATGAAATAATAATTTTATTAAAATAAAGACAAGCTAACCTTGAAAGTGTTTTTAGTTTGAAACATTGTATGGCTGCTCAAAAGAAGACGTAAATAACAATGTGCATCAAACATGCTTGTTTCAGACACAAAGCCTAACAGAAAACAACACAAGCACAACTATTAAATAATTTCTTCCATAAATCCTTATGTAGACTGTTACAACTGCAGTTACAAATGCAAAAGCTAGCATGGCTATACTATACTGCATGTATACCAGCCAATGCATTATTTACTATTGGTACCTAATACAAAAGGTCAGAGGTGACGAACTGTGTGAAAATAATTG
The DNA here is from genome assembly GCF_017654505.1 of Polyodon spathula. Classification (NCBI taxonomy): domain Eukaryota; kingdom Metazoa; phylum Chordata; class Actinopteri; order Acipenseriformes; family Polyodontidae; genus Polyodon; species Polyodon spathula. The sequence goes on along the minus strand of NC_054535.1, from coordinate 52,727,587 downwards.
GAAAGTGCAAGCACACAAACAGTGGTTATGCACAAACAGCGTTACCATGAGGACTAAAGGTTAGCAACAACAAAGAAAAGTTACAAACAGTATTATTATTAATACCGTGAGCCTCACGACTGATGTCAAGTTGATGCTTCTATTTGTTTAAAGGCGGACCAGCTTATTTTGGCTTAATTAATGGGAGACAATTTGAAGAGACATGGATTGTGGGTGTAAACTGTCTGACCCCTTAATGTATAACACCACAGCCTTGACCCAGAACTTTAGAATTTAAGAGTCATTGCATTGCATCTACTGTTTTAAAGCAGTGCTTTCCCAACCTTTTTTAATATATGGTCCACCTTGGCGTTTGGATTTTTCCCACGGACCACGCATTTTTTTCACAACAGCATTTTGAAACAACTGTTTATGTGTCTATGTATAAGTACATGTAGAAAGTAAAGTATTTATATAACGTACTTAACTTAATGAGATTCCTGGGCTTGAATCTTCGCTACCAGTTCATCAGAGAATTTTATTTTGCACACTGAAAGTTGCTGATGGCAAAGTTCCCATTTCTTTTGTTTAAAAAAAATATATATATTTTCACATCTGAACTCCTTGTAGATAAATGGTCACAATTTTGCAAGTTTAGGAGTTTTTATGACAAAACCACCTGACAAATAATGTGGTTAAAGCAGTTTGTTGTGTTGCTAAATAATACATGTTGTAGTAGCAAAAGATCTGATTGTGTAGAAATGGGTTTTTGCAAGAACTGTGTAACCGAATTTTTGAAGTTGTTTGCGGACCACAGGTTGAGGAACCCTTTTAAAAGTACCACCACAAGGCACTCTTGCAGGACATGTTGCTGTTTGAGTCTCTGCATTGATGCGTAATTGAAAAGAGTGAATAATAATAATAATAATAATAATAATAATAATAATAATAATTGTGTACACCCAACTGTGCATAGTAAGACTGTAATTCTTTTGAGGGTTTCTGGTGACATAAATGACGAGTGCTAACTCAAGTGATTTATTAATGTCACAAGAGACCCGAGATAGAATTACAGCCTTATTAGACACAGTGCTGGAAAATGACATGTATTATTCACTGCTTTTTTGAATGGAGTTGGAGGATTCCCTCGTCATTTATGAGCCTCTGCTTTCTGAAGGCCATCAGTCTACACTGCTGAACATCCCATGCAGGGCATGTGAAGAAGTTGGCATTGTTACTCTGACAACAGAACTAAAAAATATATTTGACATTCCAAAATGTCAGAGAGGATTCCAAAATACAAACAGACTTTTATATTTGTGCTACAATGTGAAAAGACATTCAATAATTCATGTGGGATCAATGTGAAACATGCCTTTGTCAGAAATATTATTTTTCACACATATCCACAAATGTAATCTGTGATTGTATTTTGATATGTATTATTATGAGGAAATGTTCAGTTTTGTGGGCACCTCTACCTACAATTAAACAAATAATTACAGTAAAGTCGGTAAGAAAATTAAAGGTTTCCTTCACTGGGCAAATAGTCCTTTAAATAAAAGTAACAAGCTTTTAGACCCGCATATAGCACATGTTTAATTATAAGAATCAGTGCATTAACAATTATACAGTTTGAAAAATAAAGCTGCAAGCGTGGGTAAGTTTAATCAATTTAAATATATAGGCTTTAGTGTATCAGAGTGTATCGGAGTAAGTGCTGTGATGTGAATATATGTATAAGCACTAGCTTCTGGTCCAAAAGCACTTCACTTTTAAACTAAGGACTGTCTTCGCCCACTAGAAGGAAAACTTTTCATTTATGAAAGGCTTGGTTTTTAAAATGGTGTAACTGACAGCATTGTGATGCGTTCTAATGGTAAACAAACTAAAGTTCTGGGGGGAGAACGTACAGAATTGAAAGTCGCAGAAGCTTCTTTTTAGCTACTAAACAAATTAGTTTGGCTTTTGAATAGGAAATGTGTCATTTTCAAGGGTAAGGAAATGAATGGGAGTTACTGTTTACTGGACAGTAATGCCATCGAGACAGTGGAACCTCGAGAGCGAAGATAGAGATGATATTAACCCTGATTATACACACTGAACCAGCTATTATTTTTCGGAATATATGGATCTCGGTTCGTATTCAGAGCCATCTTGTTTTTTGAAATTGACAGAAAGTCTGCTATTATACTGTCGAGCTATGTGGTGGGTATAGTTTCTATTGCCCTTGACTCACCAATTTTTGACTGCAGTAGACGAATGTGTTCGGATTCTCTTGCTTTTGGACAAACTCCAGTCTATGTTTCCTTTGAGAGAGCCACTACTTCATGTTGTTGGTTTTCCTCGAGCGGGGAACCGCGGCTAACCGCTGCCTAGACCTGAAAGCCGGCTGGGCTCTGCACAAGCCACACATTCTGATGCGTTTAAATGATAAGCCCAACGATGGTATTATTGGGTCTGAATGATAGTATTATCACTTTACGTTCAAGGGTATTGCATGATTTTTTTTTGTATGACACACATTAGTATTATTTAGTTCCATAAATTACATTTACATAAAAGAAGAGTTGTCAGACTGATTTGTAAATGTAAACAATAATACCTGTTTCTTTAAAACGCCCACATACCCCTGAAGAAGACACTTTAGAAGTGGAAATGTAAAGAAACAGGTGTTATTTAAATGAGAGGAGTCTGACAAGAAGACAGTAAAGATATGCAAGCTTCCAATGCTTCACTCCATTTCTGATGGCAAAATTAAATCTTAATTAGCATGGAATGACCACCTTGAAATAGAAATAGACAAGTGACACAAATGACAGGCTTGCTGTTCATTTAAACAGATCGCACCTGTGTTTTGTGGAGGGGAAATGTCTTGAAGCAAGAAGTGGTCCAGGGGCTATACACACGCATACAGGGCCAAAGCTGGGTGGCTCAAACAATGAGAATCTTCTTCATGTACTTGCTTAATTTTCTGTCCCACAAATTTCTCACTGACCATTGTTGCCATTGGTGGTGTTTTGTTGCATTGTTGTGTTCATGTACTACTTACTGAAGGCAGTGTTTGTGTGTTTGTTTTTAAAAACTGAGGTTAGTAGTTTTATCATCAACTTAATTATACACAGGTTATGTTATTATACACAGGTCTCACGCCACCATAGAAAGGGTTTTCAGGAATAAATTAATACATTACCCACCCAGATACACGTCAGTTGCGTTTTACCTCCCTTGTCAAACCCCATTTTATATATACTGACAAGCTACGGTAATGCAACAGGTAATCATTAAACACATTTTAGATAGTGTGATGTGTTTTTTTTAAATCTCTGATCTTTAGCAGTTTTTGTGCATTTTCATTTGCAAATGAACCGTGTGCCTTATCGTGCACTACATTCTTCAATTTTGAATACTGACTTTGGATACTGTTTTAATTCTGGAAACTTTTTTTTTTTTTTTTTTAAATCTTTTTCTAAATTGCATTAGCTTTAATGTTGTACGCAGTTTTGGGCATGGGTAACACTTTGATTTAATTTTGCTGTTGGGTCGTTGACAGGGAATTTTACATATTGCTACAATATGTACCGGATTTAAAAGTATGTACTGTACTTCAGTCCACGTGTCGTCTCTTTTTGGCAAGTGATATTTCCAGAATCATATCGTTCTTAATTAAGATCATTCTGTTGAAAATATAGCACTGTACCAACAAAACCAAAACAGTATATCTAAATGGAAGCCTACTTATTTTAAACACTATAAAAATTTTCTATGGAAAAAACACAAGGGACAGACAGGGGTTGGAATGGGCCAAAATGTAATAACACTATGTAACACAATTTTTGTTCCTGGGTAGTAAGTGTTATTTCCTAATTGCTTATGCCTCAAAAGTATAGAAAACGGCTATTATTCCCCACAAACTTTGCTTTTGTGACCAGGACAGTGATATTTCAAAATATCACTATTTCCAATGGGAAAATGGGCAAATGTGTGTCTTTTCGTTCACATAAAGTCAGAAAAAAACAACATATGAATCCAAATTAACATGTATTTATACCAAAGTAATACAAAGATGACTACAAAAGATTTAGAAGCGAGTAGTTTTTCGAGATTTACAATTATACTGTACCTTTCCCAGACAACACATCACCAGTATAATTGCAAATCTCGAAAAACTACTCACTTCTAAATCAAAATGAACAGAACCTGTACTTTTGATAAGTATCTTTTACACAAGAGGCGACACTGGAGCGACGCAAAATAAATAGGGTTGGATGCAATTTGTCGTGTGACTAGACCCACTACAGGGTGAAGCAGTATCCAAAAGGACATATGAAAAAATAATACTTGCCGTTGAAAAATACCCAGAGTTTTATGACAAAGATTATCGCAACTATAAAGGTACAGATATGAAAGATAACACATGGGAGTCAATTTCGAACGAACTGGATAAGCCTGGTGGTATGTACTATTTATTGCCATATATGTTGAAATACGATCAGAGAAGTCACTCATAATTTCCACGTCGATGAATATGTACCAGTCTTGATCATAGTTTTGTCAATAGCAATTTAAAAAAAAAAGTTTATAGATCTCTCAGTTTTCAAATCTGTCACATCACATCTGTACCGGAACCCCTGGGTTCAGTATAGTTTGCGTTAACAGTAGGGGCACAGATCACATCACTACAACATAATGGCACAATATGCATGTCCAGGGTTAGTTTGTTCCTGGTCATACTACAAACCTGACACTGTACTTTGGTTTCATGTGGACAGCTGGCAAATGAATTAACCATTTGTTATGTATGTTTATACTATCCAAAATAAATAAATAAAAAAAAACGATTACTTTACTAGATTAGTACAAATGTACATAATTCTTAACTTTTGAACTAGTCTGTTGAATATAATCTAACATTGCACACCATTTGGACGCAGCATTAATAATCATAAGGAATAAAGGCTGTGCTGTAGCTTTAAACGACACGCGAGTCCTTATCATGAGGAAAGTTAACACAGGTTGTGTAACAGAAGGAGGAAGTCATCTTCAGCTTATGAAGCAGTTTCTGCGTTACAATAAAACGATGCGCCACAATTATAATAGTGACTGAACACATTTTAAAGGGTCTGGTGCAGGCTGCTTTTACCTCTTGTTGCAGATGCTGAGGCTGCTCTTGTGGTTTGTCTTCCTGAATACCGCCGACTCTGGCCGACAACAAAAAGATAACCAGCAGGGCAAAGGCGAAATTACCTCCATGCCTGACAGTTTTATAAAACATTTTTAAAAAAAATTAAAATACTGTCCTAAAATTAGAAAAAAAATGGCTACAATAAAGTAGGAATGAACAGCGATATTTTACTCTAGATACCCATTACTGTTTAACCCCCTCTGTCTGCTCAAAACTAACCGGACTGCCTGCGCTTCCTAACGTGCTGCTTCCGACACGCCGATCAGAATTCTTTTCCCACCCCCTTTATTTTTTCAGCCATTGACTTTCAGACAAAAGCATGACAGCTTACTGTACTGTGCTGCGATTAGTTAAGTGTGTCGTCAATCACATTGCGTCACGGATTCTGGTTTTAAGTTAGGTCGAGACTTGTAAAAGGAACTAAACGAGAAGCCATTGCAAATCCTAAAGCTGATCGGTTACAACAAGATGATGGAATATTTTGGTTAGTTTCAGCACTACTGTATTGCTGCCTGGTGCTAAATAGTTATGAATTGTTTCCTGGTTCGTACAAAACGCCACACTTTAAGGATTCTGCGATGCTAGTTCAAGATTTGTTGACTTATGTGGCAGCTAGGCACAGGTGGATTTGCTTTAAATCGATACACTACAACTGTGTCTTTCTGTTTAAGGGGGGGGCATTTACATTTTTTGATAGACTCCCCAAAATAGTTTATTATTGGTGGACGAAGACAAAAAATTAAACACCCCTCATCTGAAACACGCGTATTTGTCTAAACTTTCCCAAACATAACACAGTTGTTGTAAATCCGTTGTATTCAGAATGGGCAACGTGGCATACACAGTAGAAACGCCTCAGTCGGTGGGATCTCAGTTGGCAGGTGGATAAATTTCATGCACGAGGAGCAGTATCAAATGTTATGGCTCTGTGGGCCGCCTTTCGTGCAAATTTGCATCCTCAACCGTGAAGGAGTTACAGGAGGTAATCTATGAGGAATGGTCAGAAATTCAGAACATTTTAAAAACCTGGAACATATTTGGAGTCGTTTTACTTTATTTATTTATTTAATAGAAAGTAGACATTCTAAAGCTTTGTCAGATAATTTATTTGTTTATTTATTTATTTGTTTATTTCCTGTTTATACAAACTGAATCTGATCCTTTTGTACTATGAATGATTACGCTTTGCGACCGCGAAGTAGACAGTTCTAATATTATACTTCAGCAGCCAGCTTTAAAAAGTAAAAGTACAGTTTGAATTAGAATTGCAGTGCTTTGTTTCAGTTTTCAGCACTGCAGTATTTAGGGGAAAAATAGTTTTTGAAAAAGAAGCCTACACATTTTAGTACACGTGAATAAATACGGTTTCAAATAATGTGTTTTTTCTGCACTATAATTTATAATATTGGACACAATTGCAAGTTATGGTACAACGCTAAACCCCACGTCACTGCTTCTGTCATCAATCAATCAGCCAGTGGAAAGCTGTACCTTTTTGGAACATCACAATCATGAACTAATGCTGGTCGCTGGCAATTGCTCTTAGTTTATCCGTACTGGATAATATCTTGAAATAAGTTATAAATCCGAGACTGACTAAATCTACCGACTTTCGCAGCGAAATTGTGAACACAGCGCAGTAAAAAAAGGAAACAGAAAACCAATCAAACCGCATCAATAACTAAACACAAACATTCAGAGAGCTTTTATTGAGTGTTCAGCGTGAGGCATCCGACAGGCATCGCACAGCACAGCTCAGTATTAAGTGTTCCTACTTACACGTTAATTTGAAGTTCAGTCAGGAATTACGTTTTTACAATGGTATTTAAAATAAATAAATAAAACACAGGATCAAGAGGGAATTGCAACAGAAGGAAATCAATTTAATATATAAGTACACATATGACTCTACATTAAGTGACAGTATAAAGTCAAATCAAATGAATGTTTCATGTTCTATGCTATACCAAGTTTTCTCCTGCTACATGCAGGTGGCGAAGGTTTTCATAATTTCACCAACTAGAACTACACGAGGCAAAAGTGGGTTTGAAAATGAACCTGAAGACTCGTCATGTTTAAAAATTATAACACTTCACAGACAATTGAAGTCAATGGGATCAAGCTTGAAGAAGCCAATTTAACTACCTATAATTAGGACAGTTAGTTTTGGCAACGGAGAACCAAATGTACAAAACCAACAGAACAGCAAAAATGGGCTGTACTACCTTTGGAAGATTAAGCATGGTTCTGAAAGGGAAACTACCCATATGCCCCAAGAGTAAAGTCTTTGACCAGTGCGTGCTGCCAGTGCTAACTTACGGATGCGAGACCTGGACCTTCAATGCAAAAATGACTCACAAATTACAAATGACTCAACAGAGTATGGAAAGACGCATGCTGGGAATAACACGAAGAGATACGAAAAGGAAGGAATGGATAAGAGCGTAAACAAAAGTATGCAATGTTATAAGAGCGAAAAAACTGAAATGACAGTGGGCTGGACATGTAGCAAGAAGAACAGACCATTGCTGTACCAAGGAGATTATACTAGACTGGATTCCAAGAGATATAAAGCTACCAAGAAGACGACCTCCTGGCAGATGACAAGATGAAATTAGAAAACACGCTGGAGCATCGTGGATGAGGGATGGGGAGGCCTTCATCCAACAGTGGATTGAAAAAAGGATGAAGATATCTCCCCCTCTCCCCCTCTCTCTCTCTCTCTCTCTCTCTCTCTCTCTCTCTCTCTCTCTCTCTCTATATATATATATATATATAAAGTGTTTGATGTCATACAACTTACTTACAGAATAAACATATTGAGGTCTATAATGATCTCACATTAGTTCATTGTAGAAATCCCACCCGTGTTTCCTCCAGGAGTGATTTATTGACCCCCTATCAGCGGAACTAAAGACAAGAAACTACAGTGAAATTAATATTGGAAAAGGTTTATGAAAATAAATGAGCTCTGTTACTGTTAGAGCATACAAGTAGACCCCATTACGCAAATGCAATACGTTACACACACTGCTGTTGCTGCTAATGTTAAACGTGCAGGCATCGCTTTAGCAACGCTTAAAGTGATGTAGGTAACTTTTCAGTGATATTGACATGTTTTTCTCTGCTTTCTAAAGTTCTTTTTTTCCTATTTGTTTTCTTGCTTTTTCTCTTTGTACAACTTGCAGAGTGTACTTCCAAACATGAACAGAAGATGGTACTAAAACTTTATGTATGGAATGGGTTTACTTTTGTAATACGCTTACACTGTTTTTTTTTTCCTTTAATGACATATTTCTGGTACAGTGTTGCAAATACACTATTGACAACATTACAACTAAAAGTAATATAGAGGCTGTACTCAGTCTCACCTGTGTAAAATACAAAGAAGTTTTTGAATAAAAAAAAATTCAGAAACAACCATATAATAGCCAGTGAAAGCACTTTTAGAGAATCTGTGTGGTTTGATGGATATGAGTATAGCTCCATGTTAAGATTAAGCCAGTTGTACAAAAAAAAAAAAAACATCCTTCTACTGCCAATTTTAGCACTTAACTGGCTCAGAGACACCCTGCTGTATTATTATTATTATTATTATTATTAGACATGTCTTGGTTCCTAGGTAGGATTCAAGGAAAAAAGGGTCCACTAGGAGAATGTGCAAGCCGACTTTCCAAAGTGATCATGGAGAACTGAGAAGACTGTCATGCTCAAAGCTTGTGATTAGGTGTTTGGTCAGCCACTGTAGTCAGGAACCAATATTCATTTTAAAGGCTACCCAGTAATCTACCTGCCAATCATTAATGGAGTTGCACATCAGTATTGTCTCTTGTATGGAGTTGCACATCAGTATTGTCTCTTGTATGGAGTTGCACATCAGTATTGTCTCTTGTGTTGTCAGAAGCCAAGAGAGCTTTGTTTTTGTTGCAAACTAACACAATTTTGTCTGTGATAGTAGCTCTAGTATTACTGAAACTAGATGCTTTTGCGTCTAAGTTCTGAGTCATAGTTTAACGTGGGAGACCACGGTTTAAAGTTATGCATTTCTCAAATGTTTTTTTTCTTTCATTTATGTGTGAATGCAGATGATACAAAATCCCCACTTTACCAAATTCTTAGGCATGTACCCTAGAAAATCTGCTGCATAGTTGCATGGAATTTGTAAGATAAAGTTAACATTGGTTGTATTTATTTATTAGAAAAAAATATATACGTTCTACATGATGCTTTATTGTTATATTACTTTTAGACACAATAACAATGTATTCATTGTTATGTTTTCATGAAGTTTAGTCTAACTTTATGGTTCAATTTATGAGACTGGTAAACTTTTTACCTCAAAATCAGATAACACTTTCTGTGTGTAGTACAGTCACCATGTACTAAAGACATCAACCATTATGGTTTTTCTTTCTGTCTGAAATGTTGTATTGCATGCATTTGTACTACACATTGTATAGAAATACCACAGTTGATTGCCTACTATGTGCAGTCAATTTTCATTAAAACAAACTTGTGTTACATAAATTTACTTAACATGAACTGCCTGTTTCTGTAAATGATTTTATCCTCAGTCAGCATATTCCGCAAGTAAGCATTTCTTTCATTTTTTAGGCATGTGATAACATGAACACTGGATATTTGGATATTATAATATTTAGTTATAGCCAAAATCATGTATCAATGAAGTTTTAATCTGCACATCGAAGTAATTTACATAAAACCAAATTACTTGCTTAACTTTAACCATTGCACTGCCAGTGGCAAATTGTTCCATTCTTGTCACATTTTCACTAACAGCAGACTCAAATCCTAACTCAAGACCTGTCATGACTTGATAAAACATATCATGAATCACATACTGTACATCCCCTCACCCCCAACAGTGGTCTATTGGTCTTATTCTGTGCCGCCTTCTGGTTTGACGCAGCCACCACTAAACTGACACTGCCACAACCTCATGATACTTTGACATCCACACTACAGTTTGACGGAAATTTACCAGTATGGACTGAGAAATGTATTTTTTGAAAAGCAGTAATGTACATGTATAACTAATTATTTTATTGTAACTTGCACACTGTGTAAAAGGCACATCCCCTGTACTGTGCACATGGCTACTGTAACACCCACCTCTTTACTTCCCTAATTCTCCTAAAATTTGTAAAATATTGTGTTATACTGTTAAAATGATGGAATGATATTCTTTGTCACAAAAGCTCTTCATAGTTGCTACCTTTGCAGGCAGTCTCTCAAGGAGTCCCAGGTTAAGTCCAATACTCCAGTATTCCACTACTGTCAATCACAAGCACTGCATATTTTGTACTGAAATACCCAGAGATGTATTGCCAACAATGACCAAAAGATCCAGTCCAAGGGTTCTGATTTGGATAATCTTCCAAGATATCAATTTTGCTCAAGAGCACATTGAACTTTTCTTGAGGTCTGAGGTCTGGTGTAGGCCTCAGCTTAGACACAGTTGATGTTATCCTCTGATCTGCAGCCAACAGTGTTGGGCACACCAGAGGACCTGCCTTAGTTTCTCATTATTTTTGTTTCCACTAAAGATAACCCCTTCCTAAGAAAATACCGTGCATCTTGCCGTGTGTGTGTGTGTGGCTGTAATCCAAGAACTAGACGTGTGTCTAGGTTAGATCCCAGTTTTACTGGTAAAGTGGTCTTACAGTTTAATAGATTATAACCATCACTACAAATAATAATTGTAATTTTCCATAGTCACGGTAACCAAGACGCAGTATTCTGAATGAGACTTTCTGCCCTTCACTTTCTGCATCTCACAAACTAAGTGGGTGTGACAGGGGACTGCCCCGTCTATATGAGTGTGTTTGGAACTGGCAGGGAGGGGGTTAAATTCCTCCCTGCCAGGAAAAAATGTGAGAATGTGGCTGGAGCTCTAATTGAATGATCAGTAATTATTGATTAATTGGGCTCTAGCCACAGGGGATAAAAGCCAGGGGAGAGGGCCTGGCTGGGAGGTGTTTTTTTTTTTTTTTGTTTGGGAGTTTGCTTTGTGTTGGAGTTTTTATGTTTAGAAGAAAGGAGTGTCTTGTTTTAAAAGGCTTGGATCCTGACTGTTGATTTTTTTAAGTTCACTTTGATTATTTGTGTTTGAATCTCTTTCTGTTGGCCCTTGTGCCTGTTTATTTGATTATTTTGTTTAATAAAGAATTTTATTTTTTTTGCCTTTACATTGTCTCTGAGCCTCAGCCCTCTGTCATCCTGTCACACTTGGTGTTAAATGTGGGATAGCGCACCTAGAGGCTCAGAGTAGTATTTTTGGGGAATTTTTGAATTTTTTTTTTTTTGATTTTTGGAGGTTCTTTCTGTTCATTGGAGAGCGGAATGGGGAAAAGGCAGAGGCAGAGGAGGAAGCAGCAGCCACCACCACCAACCCAAGCCCTGTGGGAGGACCCAGCAAGCTTGTTCTCATGGCGCACCTGGTGTTGGAAGGAAGACCACTGGTAGAGGTCCTGTCCAGATAGGCCACTAGCTGACTGATGTGGGCGCTGTGAGCTGGATGGCCACAGCTGGGCAGGATGCCCCCACAGCCCGGACCAGGAGCTGCTACCAACCCCGTCCCCAGCAGCCACCCCACCAACACCGCCTTCACCACTATCACGGGAGATCTGGGAGTGGTTGGTGCACCCCAGAGCGGACCTCTTCCACGACCTTCCCATCGCCATCAACACGCTGTGGCATCGAGATGGAGAGGTGGGAGGAGTGGGAGAGAGAGCATTACCCGGTGTCCCTCCAGGAAATATTCGTCATGGTCCTGGCATACGTGGCAATAGCCATGGGGGAGATCACCCACCTTAAAGAAATGGGGGTGGAGCCGCTGCCGTCGCCCAGAGGGGGAGCCGCCACTCCCAGAGCAAATGCATTTACAGTATAATCGTAAATCTCAAAACTACTCGCTTCTAAATCTTTTGTAGTCATCTTTGTATTACTTTAGTAAAAATACATGTTAATTTGAATTCATATGTTTTTTTTTTTCTGACTTTTATGTGAACAAAAAGACACATTTGCCCGTTTTCCCATTGGAAATAGTGATATCTTGAAATATCACTGTCCTGCTCACAAAAGCAAAGTTTGTGGGAAATAATAGCCATTTTCTATACTTTTGAGGCATAAGCAATTAGGAAATAACACTTACTACCCAGGAACAAAAATTGTGTTACATAGTGTTATTATTGAACTCAGTATAAACGTACACAATACTATAACACAATATGGCAACTTAAGCTAATTAGCCACAAATTATACATCCAGGCGTGTACTGAAATTAGCTAGTGGCTTAAAAAAAAAGTTAATATGGAGAGTGAGATATTTAAAAAAAACAAATGTTTAATTAGTCTTATCAATTATTTATCAATGTGTCCAAGTTTTGAGCTTTGAATATCTGGTCACCCTAACTATCACACATTTAAGCTAAGTGATATACAAGGATTGTGGGAAGCCTTTGACCTCCAGCTCAAGATCACAGAATACCTGGCCAATCCTTACCATTCCTGTGATAGAAGTAGAACTGATTGATTTAAACTTCGAGTGTGTCCACTTACAGAGTGGTGTTATCATGCGACATGTCCACTTACAGAGTGGTATTATGATGTGGCATGTCCATTTACAGAGGGGTGTTATCATGTGACATGTCCACTAGAGGGGTGTTATCATGTGACATGTCCACTAGAGTGGTGTTATCATATGACATGATAAATGGTTTTCACCGTAATCAAAGTAAAAATAAAATTTAGAACACAAAACCAATCCACAGCCATACAATTAAGGACTTGTGGGATATGGTTAAACACGTGCACATTCCTCAAAGACTCTTACTACTTACAATCCAAAGATTCATCCATGTTGGTGGTACAACATTTGGATCATAACACATTGGTTTGTGCTGAGGCAGTGGTTTGATTTCATAGTTTTACCAAATGATTTCCATTAGCAATATGCACCTTAATTCTAGGATTTTAACATCCCTAAACAGTGGTATAAAATTACTTTGGGTGAGTGTGCTGGATGAAGCCACTGGAAAGAGCCCTCTGCACAGTGGTCAATTCAGCCAAATACCAAAATAAACTGACGTTGTGTGATAAGCCAAACAGTCCTTGTGTTACCACAGCTTGACACAAGACGGAAGTAGGCTTCTGTTATTTGGCGAAACTCGCTGACAAAAGAAAATGTTTTTGTTTCTCTTCTGCCAGTATTCACTGGGACAGTGGGAGTTATGCTTAGGTTTTCATACTGCAGGAGCTGTTAATCTTAAATCTAACAGTAGAACCAGCATGTTTTGATATACCCACCATTGCTAAAACTGCCAAGTTATGAAAAAAATAACAATTTAAAATAAAAATACATTATATATTATTTGCCACCTACAATTTTTACCCTATTCATGTTTCTATCATTCATAACAATTAGATTTTTTGCATGCTTTCTACTGTATTACTAATACAGTACTACAGTTATAGTGTCCAAGATTTTACATATAGATGGGTATATGTAGGATCACTTGAATATTAATATTGCTATTCAGACATTGAATATACAAAATCCTATTTTAGCAATTCTAAAGCCATCCTTTTAAATCATATTACATTTAAAGGTTCCTAATGGATAGAAAAAATGCATATGCCTGTGCATTCAAATAGCATACTCACGAATCAGCCTTCACGTTTTAAGCTCAAGTTTATTACAAAGTCCTCTGCATATTCAGAACCTTTTAAATCTGTACACAAATATGCAAGTTCACGGATTGTATGTATTCTTTCAATATCCAGTGTTGGCAGGAATCAATCTTCAAATTGCTATAAAGTAATTGTTGCTAATAAAATGTATGTTATGATGCACATATATTCATTATATAGGTCTCAAATGTGCATTTTTGAAAGAAACATGTTATAGAAAACATGTACCATATAACAGGAGATTTTGGCTGTTACTAAATTTGGCGGATTTGCTTGGTAGATTTTGACGGTTTTTGAATTGATGTTTTTCACTTAGTATATTCACAAAGAAAAATTTCAAAAACATTCAAATACATGTTTACTTAATGATTCAAATACATGTTTACTTAATAAATCTGTCTTCCAAAACAGTATCTCGTTATAGCATCTACAATGTCACTGCAGCGTCTTGGATAAGAAAAAGCAGGCCTTCTAAAAATGACTTACAGCATTATCGTTATTTAGTCCTTAATTTTAAGATACCAGTAATTGGAAAGGATTAGTGGCTGCAGTACACTTGAACGATAGGCATTTGCTAACTCTCAGTTTTAAAACGTAGTTCTTGTTTACTAATATAACACAGTGGAATATTTACAATATAATTTAGTAATTGTAGGGCAGTATTGCCACGTGTGAAAACTTTAACAATAAAGCCGAAACAAAAACGCTTTACATTTTAAACTGGTTAATAGACTAGCAAGCACTGGCAAAATCAATTCTACGGTGCAGAAGTAATTTATTTTAGCATATTGTTTAGGGACGTTCTGATACCTGCACAGTGGGTGTCTTAATAGTAATATCTACAACGAATCGACAATAACAATCCAAAGCAAATTTGCATTTGTCACAGACTTTCTAACAAATCTGGAATAAACTATTTTGGCTGGTACAGTACTTAATTAACCCCTTGTAAAAAAAAAACAAACAAACAAACAAACAAAACTGCTTAACATAAAAAGAACAGTCGTACAGATACCACTGTAGCAGGTGCAGTTTACACTTTCTCGGAGTTCCTGATCGCATCATAAATCCATTGATGTAAATGTTCGGTCTGTTTTTAATTTTTTCAGGCAAATTGGCTTCATCACTCTCTGCTATTCTCATATTCACTTTGACATCCAACACATTCCAGCGCTTCTTTAACCTGTGCTGCATACCAGTCTGTTAGAGGCTGGTATCACTCCCTGTATGCAATCCTCTGATTGGTGGAAGAATTATTGGCGTGCCAATCAAAACCACCAATAAAGCCAAAATAAATTCCCTGCCAAAATTTCCTGTTATACGGTTTTGTCATTTCAAAACATGGTATCTGGTACTGCGCTTGATTGAACACACCTCTGTTTGGAAGCCATGCTGTTTGTTCTGGGTCATTTCACCTGGTGAGTGAAATTGTCCCCACACCCTCACTGGCTTCTTTCCTGTCAATAACCATTCAGCTGCTTCCCCCTATTTACTGACATGCTTTCAGCCAGTAACATGCTTTCACCCTGAAGACACTGTTGAAGCCAAATGACCCAGGGAGTACAAGTGCAAACAGATAGCCCAAGAAAAAGGCATAGAAACTGAGAGTTGCCTTTAAATTTAAACTTAAAATACATTTATGCTATACCGTGTTTGAATAGCATTTGAAACATGTTTGAAACATCATTTTGAATTCAGGGACCTTACTGACAACTTTCACAAAATTCTTCCTTAAATGTCACTGAATTATGTAGCAATGCCTCTGTTTCTACCTGTTGCATGAAGAGTATATGAAAGTCACAAGCATGTAAAATAATTCTGATTTACCTAATCAGTAAATGACCACGTATCATACAACAGTGACTTCTTTAAATAACTGAAAAGTCAGGGAATGAAATTCTATATGCAACTGCAAACAAAAAGTTTAACACTGGACTGTGGGGATGGTTCTAAAACTGGCAGCCAGTTAATTCCAGATTGTGACAGCTATAGATGAGAAAGACATATTTATTTGTTCAGTACATGAGTGTTGAGTCAGTGTGTGTTGAATCTAGCTGGGATCCTGTAGTGGTTTACATGATCTGCTTAGACCTCATTGGATGTTTATTTATAGTTGGTTCAAGTTCTTAATTTCTCTGTCACATAGAATAGAACAAAGGTCAATGCTGAGACAGCATGATTTCTACCCTCTTCAAACAACTTTTGAGGATCAGAAGGTTAAATAAACAATTTCCTCAGCTGCGTCTACATCTGGCACCCAACTGGCACAGTACTAAGATAAACACATCAGCCTATCTTCAAGTGACTTGCTCTTAGGGCAAGGGGTTGACCACTTGACCACTCCCCATGATTATTTGCACAAGTCAACACCAGTCTATCAGTTTAATATAAACCTGTAATGACAATGGAGTGAATTTAGACTCAACGTTTTATGCAACACATTTAGGGAATTGCATTTTATCCAAAAGATCTTTTATGGCAGTATGTTGTGGTCTACTGCAGTTGTGTCATTTTAGCAAGTAATTTTAACTGGCCCTGATAACTTTTGTTTACTGAGTTACTGGTAATGAAAAAGAAAATTACTCCTAGTATTTTAAAATAAAGCTGTAAATTAAAACATAAAAATATATACTAGTATTTTTTAAATGTTTTCAAGCTTCCTCCTGTGGTTTCTGTTATATATCGGTGAGACTAGTTAAAGTGGTACTGACCAAGGCTTTAAAACATTGTCTATATTAGCATAACAACATTCTTGCAGGCTGCTTATAATATCAATATAGATAATTTCGTTTTATTAATAATTGGCTTCATCACTTCATCAGAAAGTAAAAATAAAGTCTAGAAAAACAAATGTTATTATGCTAATGAGGTAAAGAAAGATATTTTAAAGTCTAAGATAGTACCCCTTTTACTGTGCTCCATGAAAAAGCTCAGTGATTCAGTACTAAGAAAAAAACACAAAATGACATTGTTCCTTTTGGTGGGTCAGGGTAATGTGTTCCGCAAGAAGCAGTGATGAAGCCAAGTAATGTGAAAAAACAACAGATTATTTATTTATTTATTTATTGTTTAAATTTTGCAAAATAATTCAAACTAACAATGAACAGGAACAGAAAATATAACAAAAACAAAAATAAATTCAAACAAAATCCGAATTCACAGGATACTCAGCTATCCTTATTGTTAGCCTGCTTTTAATTGCTATTAACAATGTGGGTACACTGCTACCCTTGCTCATTCTGTCTCTCTCTCACATATGCGCTACCTCCCCATTTTTATAATCTTAAATCATTTAGCCCCTCCTCCCTGGATGCTTCTAAAAAGAAAAGATGGGGTAACAAACCCACTCACCTGGTAACTTTCTCACCTCTGAGTTACTCACTACCACAAATGCTTTTAACTTTTGCATAGTTATATTCAACTTATTTTTGCCATATTAAGTATTTATAGGGCTAAGTAGTTTCAATCCCAGCTCTATTTGTGCTACCCCCATTGACCAAAACTAAGTGCATTCATTAGTCACTGATGGTAGTGCGTGTGACTTCAAAATGCGGGCACCCATACCCAGCCAAAACAAAAATCACCAACAAACTGCTAGAGAAAAGGTAACCATTTTCTATTTTACTTTTAGTTTTGTTATTTTAGAACTGGTACCACTGTTGCTACAATAGACTAACGAGTTATATCACAAAATATGTGCACCTACTCTGTAAAATAAACACCAATGTCTACCTATATCTGTGATTAATTTTCTCTTTTCTTTTATTTGTTTTGCTTTTTAATTTAAAAACACTGGCAAATATATTTTAACATCATCAGCTTTCATTTGAACAGGAAAGTCATGCGCATATTTCAAATGTCAGGGCTCAGGATTAGTGACGGAGAATGAGTTTCTCTGCATCACATTTCCCTCCGCTATCGTAGACGTGAGAAAGGAAGTCCCCTGTTTTATTCTGACTGCCAGCCTGATACTGAATGGTAAAACAGCGAAGAACCAACAAGTGATCCTCGCATTCGCGTCCCGCATTTTCCTCAACTACTGCAATGCATGGTGATCAGTCTCCAGGCTGAACTCTCTTCCCAGCAGGTAGTATTGGAAGGAGTCTAACGCCCACTTAATGGCTAAACATTCCTTTTCCACTGTTGAGTATCTGGTCTCACTAGGAAACAGTTTCTGGGTGATGTACGCCACCGGCTGCAACTGTGTGCCAAGACCCACTCTGGGTGCATCAGTTTGCACCACAAATGTCTCTTTCAAGTCAGGACTACAAAGGACCAGTTCCTGGCACATAGCTTCCTTTAAAACTTTAAAAGCTTCTTCACAGTAATCTGTCCAGCATACTTTATTGAGCCGAGATTTCCTTGTTAAGTCACTTAATGGGGCTGCCTTAGTTGCAAATGCCGGTATGAATCGTTGGTACCACCCCATCAAACCGAGAAAGGATCTTACTTGTTTCTTGGTAATTGGTCTAGGACAAGTCCATATGGCCTCCACCTTATCCTTTTGAGGTTGAATTTTCCCATAACCCAGGATATATCCTAGATACTTTGTCTTGTATTTGGCCAGTGAACACTTTTTTGGATTGATAGTGAGGCCTGCAGCTTTAATCTTCCCCAGCACAATTTAAGTGCTGAAAATGCTTTTCCCAGGACTCACTATCGATGACTATGTCATCCAAATATGCAAAACCTTCAGTCCACTGTAGCACTCGGTCCATTAACCTTTGGAATGTCACTGATGCTCCATGGAGTCCAAATGGCATCACGGTGAACTGGTAAAGACCACAATGTGTCCTGAACGCTGTGTATTCTTGATATTTATCCATCACATGAACCTGTCAGTATCCTTTACATAAGTCGAGAGTAGTAATGTATCGTGCATCTCCCACTCATTCTATTAAGTTATCCAGCTGAGGGGGTCAAATTTGGACCTGCCGTTAATACCCCGAAAGGCAATACAAAAGTGGCTACTACCATCCTTCTTTAGTACTAAAACCACTGGGCTACACCATTCACTACAGGAGGTCTCGATGACACCCATCGCTAGCATCACCTTGGTCTCCTCCCGTAGCACTGGCAGGAGTCTTTCAGGAATTCGATATAGCCTTTGCCGCACTGGATTGCCGTATTTGAGTTGGATGCAGTGCTTCATGATAGCATTACGGCCAGGTTTTTCTTGAAATAATCCTTGTGGCAAGACATTTCTCAGCTCCTGTTGCCTTTGACTAGGAAGATGGCTCAAGTCCAGACTTCCAGTGGTATTGTCACAGGGAAAGGGGTCTCCTCATCCTCATCTATAGCTTGCACATATAGCTGCTGTCTGGTGCTCTCTTTCCATTGACTCCATTCTTTAAGCAGACTAACATAGAATATCTGTTTAGGCTTCTGTAATAAAAAAAAGTGTGTTTTAGAAAGTTCTAGAAATGCGTTCGAGTTCATCTTTGCCCTTGCCCTATAATAACCCCATATCTTTTATAACTTGTTTTTGTCACGTTTATATAACTTGTTTTGGTTAGAATGTTCTAGGGAAAGGAATAGTTTATTCAGAGGGCCGAGCCTCGAGGGAGTGATCTGGCCAATTACTCTCTCGCATGCAAAAGCCTAACTTGGTAAGTTATAAAGGACGGGGTTCTCCTCTGCTCTGATGAGAGTCAGCCGCGAGGATTAGCGCGCAGTCCTGCTCGGTAATTTCTTGGAGACAGCTGCTTTCTCTTACCAGGGTCGAAGGGCTCTCCCGATCCGCTTGGAAGGGTAAGAATTAGTTCAGTTGCGTCTCATGGATTGTATTGCTCTGTGATTAATATAATCTTTGTATGTAACCTTGTTGGGTTGTGTCCCATTAGGGATATCGTTATTCGCAGTATAGCATCTGTGTATGTAACTGCGTGTGTGTGTGTGTGTGAAATAATAAAGGACCTTTTAAAATTACTCTGTGAAGTAATTGCCTTATTTACTTCCACATCAATTTCCTTTTAAATTTAAAGTAATTAAATTTCACACAACAGCTTCCTCCAATCAGGCATGGCGGTTTCATAGGTGAGGGGTCCCATTTTCACGACATTGTAAGGTCCCTGACACTTTGCAAGCAGTTTGTTTTCTGTCGTTGTTAACAGCAGCAACACTTTCTGTTCTGGCTGAAAAGTCAGAGCCCGGGCAGCTCTGTCATACCATGCTTTTTGTGCCTGTTGGGCCTTTGCCAAGATCTCATGAACCAACACGGACATCTTCTTATTCCTTATTAGTTCATTCCACATTCTAAGGACATATGCAACCACATTTAAGTTCTCCTATCAGTTAGTTTCCCAGAAACAAATCAGTGTTTCTGAGCCTTTTCATTGAATAAGGCTAGGTACTAAGAAAAAAAAAACTGTATCCCTACATGCAGATTTGCATGATACACGTCAACAAAGTGACGCACAGGAAACGTGTCTACCAGCACATATTTTGAAGTTTTCATTGAGTCACACAACTCCAACCACAATAGAACAGGTGCCTGATCTACGGCCCTTTTTAAGGTAATTGTCTCTGAAATTATAATTCAAAACACATTTAGATTTAATATCTAAAATAAGAACTTGAATAGTATTTCATTTTTTTTCTTCAGATGCTTGAAAAGGACAAGAGGTCTGTGCTGTTGTCGGTATGCACACACCTTTATTTATTCATTTGTTTTTTATTTATTTGTTTGCTTGGTAAAAGTGGTTGCCACATTAATTGCATTTTTACATTTACTGCTTTATGACCATATCAGACACTCCATGATACCTCTGCTTTATCACCATGTCGTTCGTTTTTCTATAGACTATTTTTTATTTATTTATTCCGCTGCTGCTGACTTCTATAACTTTTGTAAATAAATATTTTCTCCATGATACCAAATTATTGAAAGTCCGGTAATATACAGTACATATATTTATATGTCAAAAATGAAATGTGTCCTCATTTGAATTTTTTAATATTTAAGTAATTTTGTAATCCTGTTTTTTGTTTTTGTTATGATGTTGTAATTTGTATTTTTTGTATTGTTCCTGTAAAGTGTTTTGGCATGGAAGGTGCTATATAAAAATATATTGGTAGATTGATTGTTGAATTGTTTTATGTGTGTGTGGGTGTGGAATCTTCAGGTTGGAAAGATGGCTGGAAGAAGCTACAAGAAACTAATGGAATCTCTGAAGACCACCAGAAATCCCTTTGCTCTCACTATATCAACACCCTTTTCCTTGAGGACCACGAGGGGATCGATCCTCTAGAGGAGGACCAGCTGGATGAGGAGCTGATGATGGAAGATGATAGAGATGAAGAAGCCGTTCCAGATGAGCCCCAGCCCAGCACTTCCACTGTCAAGTAAGTGCACTGTTTACAGTAGTCAATGTTTGATATATGTTTTTGCATATTCAAATAGCCTTGTATGTATTCCTAATTGATTTTTATGTATTCCTAATTATTTGTCTTTCTTTCTTTATAGTATGGCTACCACAGATGCAGACTGTGCACACTCCTCGCCCACCAAACACTGCAGTACACATAGTCGCAACGCACTGGATCGCTGGTCACCGGGCAGGTCTGCACCTGGTCACTATACACCCACTCGCTACACACTTGCCCACACTACTGCCTCCACACCTGATGCTTCTGTGGAAGCAGCTCCAGTCCACTTTGTCGATGGAGAGGGACTCAGAGCCAGGTTTCTTCACATATGAAGACGCAGACCACGAGGCATCAAGACCAGTTCCTTTCAGACCTAGTCTTCCTGTAGGAGTTGACATCCCTATGGTTACCCGTGCTCTTCGATCCACCACAGCTAAGTTTACCCACAAAATAGATTTTTTCCTCCTCTTTTTCACACATTGCTGATATCTGCACATCTACAAATGTGCCATGGATGGCATTTAGTTGTAGAAAAAACCTAGCTATGGTAATATTCAAAGCGGTTGCAACGAAGTTACCCTAGAGGAGTTAATGCGGTTTATTGGCCGCATAATTTACATGGGCATTGTACGGTTACCTGACATTCACTGGTATTGGAGCACGGCTTCTTTACATCACGACTTATGGGCTGGGGCATTCATGACACGCGATCGATTTAGGACGATAATTGCTGTGCAACATATCGTCAATCCCGCTACTGAAAATAACACTGATCAGTTATGCAAACTGTGCTACCTCCTCAATCACCTAAAAGCCACATGTTTTAATCTTTATCAGCCAAATAATAATAATAATAATAATAATAATAATAATAATAATAATAATAATAATAATAATAATAATAATAATAAACCACTTCACTGACATAGCGATCACCAGTAGTTTCCTTCTCTTCCAAGAGTTGGCTTTGAAAGATGTAGAAAATATTCTCATCTTCATTTTAGAGAAAATCTTTGCTGGCAGCTAGCGGGAATAGATATATATGATGACGTACCGCTATATGAGCCAACAGCCAAATTAAGTCAGTATCGCTCATTGTTCCAAATGTTACATGATCCTTGCTACCTAGAGAAGCATAAGAACTGCTGGTTTTGTTACCAAACGACTAAAATAGAACATAAGACATTTGTTGCATTTTCACTGTCAAATGCAACGGAAAATCAATATGTATAATTCGCGAACGGTCTTGCTTCTAAATTTGGCACTGTTCGGATGCTGATAAACATCACAGTGCTAACACATCATCAAAAAAAAAAAACAGCAGGAGATGGATTGTGATGAAAAGAAATAGACAGCCAAGATAAGTTAGTTGGGCTTGTTTATGAAACACAGTAGGTATCCACCACAGTGTTTTAATTCATGTTTTTAATCTTGTTTTTTATTTTCTTTGCAGATATGGTAAGATGCTATATAAAATAGTTGCTATAAATGTTTAGTTATACTGTTAATTTGTCCCACAGTTCATTTTTGATAGGTAATAAATGGTCTAATTTAAAAACTACTTCATTTTCCCTTGTTTTTTTTTTCATACATTACCATGATAAAAGGTTTTACATTTTATTTGGCAATGTACTTTGTGATATTTTACTATCGCTGACAGTTCTGAAAATTGGGATGTCATGGGGAATTTTGGCACACAGACCATGGCTCAGACAAAATCTTGTAGCTCCTCAATAGTAGAAGATATTTGAAATCCTCATAACATTTTGCATCTGTCATATACTGATAATTTTTTAACTTGGGGAAAGGGGTCAGAATTGGTTGTTTTAAAAAATATGATTTATTATTATTATACATTTTAAAAAATAAATTCTGGGTGTTGCTGTCTGTCACTAAAATCACTTTATATCTGATTTTCATAAACGTCTCCAAATAATCAAAATAAAGACACATAAGAAAACATCTGACTACCGTTGCTGCACCTGGACTGTTTCAGGAGCGGTTGCTAATTGGTGACTCACAGTCAGGTTAGGAACTGTGACAGTAACCATATGTCACCAGCAGGATCTCTAAGCAGACTGCAAAAAGGTGGTAGAAGTACATACATCAAAGCTTAATTCACATACAGGTGAACCCATTTTATTTCACCTTGCTTAATATCATACCACATTTATTATCACAAAAACCACTTGCCATGCACCATAGGTTCTTTGAGAAATTACCTCTCATTACACTATGTAACACAATTTTTGTTCCTGGGTAGTAAGTGTTATTTCCTAATTGTTTATGCCTCAAAAGTACAGAAAATGGCTATTATTCCCCACAAACTTTGCTTTTGTGACCAGGACAGTGATATTTGAAATTTCCCTATTTCCAATGAGAAAACGGGCGAATTTGTGTCTTTACGTTCAGAAAAAAACAACATATGAATCCAAATTAACATGTATTTATACTAAAGTAATACAAAAATGACTACAAAAGATTTAGAAGTGAGTAGTTTTTCGAGATTTACGATTATACTGTAAATCACTTTCACGAATCAGCCCCCAAATGTAGTCTCCCACCATGTTCTCGTTATACTGTCCTTGGTAGCGACGTTCAAAGTCCAGTATATCCTGGTGGAAGTGCTCGCCTCGCTCCTTCGAGTACGCTCCCATGTTCTCCTTGAATTTATCAAGATGAGCATCAAGGATATGGACTTGGAGGGACATCCTACAGCCCATTGTGCTGTAGTTCTTCACTAGAGTCTCAACCTGTAGTTCTTCACTAGAGTCTCAACCACTGTGACAAAGCTGTTCCAAGCATCTTTCTCCTTACTAGTGAGCTTCTTGGGGAATTTATTGCACTCCAGGATCTTCTTTATCCGTGGTCCGACAAAGACACCAGCTTTGACCTTTGCCTCAGACAGCTTAGGGAAGAAGTCTTGAAGGTACTTGAAGGCTGACGACTCCTTATCTAGAGCTCTGACAAATTGTTTCATAAGGCCCAATTTGATGTGATGTGGTGGCATCGGCACCTTCCAGGGGTCCACCAGTGGCTCCCACTTGACGTTGTTCCTCCCCACAGAGAACTCGGTCCGCTGTGGCCAGTCCCGCCTGTGGTAATGCGCCTTGGTGTCCCTGCTGTTCCAAAGGCAAAGATAGCAGGGAAACTTGGTAAAACCGCCTTGGAGACCCATCAGGAATGCCACCATTTTGAAGTCTCCTATGACCTCCCAGCCGTACTTCATACTTCAAGGCGTCCAGCAAGGTCTTGATGCTGTTGTAATCCTCTTTGAGGTGCACCGAGTGAGCCAGGGGAAGAGACAGGTACTTGTTACCATTATGGAGCAGCACGGCTTTGAGGCTCCTGGATGAGCTGTCAATGAAGAGGTGCCACTCATTCTGGTTACAGGCGATTCCAATTGCCTCAAACAGACTGGTCACATTGTGGCAGAAACAGAGCCCATCTTCACGGGTGAAGAAGCTGGAAAAAGATTGATGACGCTTCCTCTGATCTGCGACTTGCACACTTTCATCCAACAAGTTCCACTGCTTGAGCCTAGACGTCAAAAGCTCGACATTGGACTTGGTGAGACCAAGATCTCTAATCAAGTCGTTGAGGTCTTTTTGGTTGGGGTAGTATGGGTTTCTCTCCTCAGCTCCACCTCTGAAATTGTCATCTGGATCTACAACGTCTTCCTCGCTCTCTGACTTGCTGCTCTCTTCTAAAGACGGCTGCTCTCTCTCCGGAGGAGTGGGTACGAGGAGCTCATGGCAGTGTGGCACCGGGGCGATGGATGAAGGAAGGTTCGGATACATGATAGCAGGTGCATTCTTGCCAGTCCGACGTTTGGAAGGGTCCACCATTGAGAAGTAGCAGTTGCTTGAGTGGTCAGTGGGTTCCCACCAAATTCTTGGGATAGCGAACTTCATGGCTCTCTTTTCCCCTCTGTACCATCCTACAAAAATACATTTATTTCACCCATGACTAATGTGTAAGAGATTCTCGCAACATTTTTCATATATGATGTATTTTTTCAGTAACATTGAAAATTGTAAAACATTTTAAAATTAAAAACTTTTACAATTTAAAAAATTTTAACAAATTTTATAACATAAAATTCCGAGCAACAATTGTCCATCTTACCTTCCAGAGTTTTTTTGCAGTGCTCGCAGGTGAAACGAGGTGCCCAGGGTTTGTCTTGATCCCCGACAGGCATGCCGAAATATGCCTTGTAGGCCTCACACATCTTAGCAGATGATTCCATGGAGTACTTTTTCGCTCTTGTCTTAATAAATTGGCCGCAGACATAGCAAAATGCATCTGCCGGATGCTTGCAGCCTCTTGATGCCATCTCAGAAAAATGCAGATATGTATCCACTTAAGCAGATGGAACTAAACTGAACTGGTGGGCTTAAGGCCCCTGTATTTATACTACTATTTATATTACTGGAAAGTTCTAGAATGTTCTAGAAGTTACTGCAAGTTTACTCGGCACTGAATCTATCTGGAATGTTCTGGAAAGTAGGTACATTTCAAAATATCACTGTCCTTGTCACAAAAGCAAAGTTTGTGGGGAATAATAGCCATTTTCTATACTTTTGAGGCATAAGCAATTAAGAAATAACACTTACTAACCAGGAACCAAAAAAAAAAATTATTACACAGTGTTATCATCTCACAAATCCACTTATTGTCACATTTTGTGCAGCCATTCAAAAGCTGCGTGGCCGGGCGATTGATTGGTCTCCTAGGATAGAATTAATTTCCGTTGCAACTCGTTGGTTATTTGCGGGCCCACTATTTGACTGTAAAACACGTCGGACAGTTTACGACGTACCCACGGTTTAAAAAAAATTGTGATCTGGGTGCCAAATTTTTCTTTAACACTAGAAAGACCGGAGATATACTCATACCTTATGTGTCTTTCTGACAAATTATTATTGAATACACAACAAACATCTGACCTAAACCACATGCATATATATATATATATATATATATATATATATATATATATATATATATATATATATATGCATGTGCTTGTTCAGATGTTTGTTGTGTATTCAATAATAATTTGTCAGAAAGACTGCTGCAGGTATGAGTATATCTCCGGTCCTTCTAGTGTTAAAGAAAAATTTGGCACCCATGCAGCATTTGACAGGCTGCACAAAATGTCAGTTTATATATATACACATACAGTAAAGGCTCTCGTTAGAGCCTTGCTTTGCCACTGTAAGGAGACCTTTTTAGGTGAATTCTTAGGTGAAAACCTTTTTTACATGAATTCTATATTCTCTATTTGCAGACTTTCTGTTTTATCATGTAATCTATGAAATACAAAGATGACTACAAAAGATTTAGAAGTGAGTAGTTTTTCGAGATTTACAATTATACTGTATTTACAGTATAATTGTAAATCTCGAAAAACTACTCACTTCTAAATCTTTTGTAGTCATCTTTGTATTACTTTAGTATAAATACATGTTAATTGGGATTCATATGTTGTTTTTTTCTGACTTTATGTGAACGAAAAGACACACATTTGCCCATTTTCCCATTGGAAATAGTGATATTTTGAAATATCACTATCCTGGTCACAAAAGCAAAGTGTGTGGGGAATAATAGCCATGTTCTATACTTTTGAGGCATAAGCAATTAGGAAATAACATTTACTACCCAGGAACAAAAACAATTTTTTTTTTGTTACACAGTGCTATCAGAATGGCATTTCTACGTGATAAGGAATTGCAGGATATACATGTTGACAGTGTTTGTTTACTTGGGGTGAACTACTGACAACTTAATGAAGAGGATGAGAGGATTTTAAGGCTGCAGGTTTATTTTCTTATATTCAATTTTCTTCAGTAGCCCTTATAAAGGTTTCCCATGCTATAAGCATAGAAAACATAAAAGCATAGAAAACTGTAATAAAACATAATGAAAGCATGATAAGCACAGAGGGGTATTGTAAACCATATTTACAAAACCATGCCAAACCAGGGTAAACTATCATATATGTGTATTATAACTCTGGGTAAAGCACACTGTTATTACAAGGGGTCCAAATTTGCCATGTGTACAATCTCTGAAGGGTGGTCCTGCTCAAAAGTAGTGCTTCTTACCGAAGTCCATTCCGGCTATAAATGGAATTGATTCACAGGGGCAGGAAGTGAAAGTGAACTGCATTGCTGAGCACAAATTGTGTGAGAAAAGAAACATCTCTTCATTTACTAATAGGTTTTCATCCTACAAAATGAAGGTTACTAACCAATGTTTAGATACCTTTAGTTTTAAAAAGATGCAAAATATAAATACTAATTCAAGTACTTTATTCAAAGTTATAGTTTGGACCAAGATAGACTTCCTGCTACCCCTTCTGAGAAATCATTTAAATGTATTTAAATGTTCAGGCTTGCTACTGCTGCAGTAAGTCATGCACGTTTACTTAACACCTTTTCATGTGATATTTTAGAACCCTGTCAGTTTTCTCTTTAAGGTTATAATAGATGTATTTTTAAAATCTTTCTGACAACCATCAATTTACTAGGAAAAGGACTCATTCAAAGTTGTAGATTCATTTCAAAGGGTTATACTATTAAGTCTCTGCAAGCTACAGGTTTATAAACATAAACATGTAATTTGTGTAGAAAATGCTAAACATTTATACCCTTTAAAAGAAACGTTGCTCTCTTTGGAGAGTTTCAGATACACTCTAGCAACTAAGGTACAGCACACAAGAGCCCAGCGCTAGTGTCCTGGCAGCGAGATTCAATGTGAGAGTGTTAATTAAAGAACCTGTTGGCATTGGAATGGTCCTTGAATTTCCCATCTGTTCATTTCCAGGGAGCACAATTATATCCTATTTCAAAATAACTACAAACATTTCTAGTGCAATGATAGCAAGTTCCAAAATTAACATTTTCCTCTTGCAAAGTGCAGTTTAGAGATATCAACTGTTGACAGCAAAAAGGCATTCAAAGTTTTCATGAAACCTTAGCACAGGATGTTTGAATATTCTTCCAGCCTTAAATCAAATAGTGAAATATAAATGTATACCAGTACATTGAGTTGATTATTCTTATCTGGATGGATCCTTTGTTAGCCTCTGATCACTGTCTAGGATATTGTCTCAATTGAGGAGTGGCTTTGCTGGTCAGAAGGCAGGGTCCTTATTAATTATATCACCTTAATAAAATTAGTTATCTACTATCTTCAACTGAATTAGTGAATTTATCTTTTAATTTCCAATATTAATCCCAAAGTTTGTTTCATTTGTGTAGCAAATATGTGGTGTATGATGCTGTTGTTACTGTAAACCTAGCCTGCTGTTGTTGTAAACTTATGACTGAAATATAACCATGTAAAAAAAATCACACTGATAAGTTGTAGCATATCAAAACCTTTGACAGCAATTCTTTTATTCAAGCAAACTTTGTTGCAACTTCTTAGCTATACAGCAACAGGTAGTGTAACCCTCTGTCGAACAGATGTGAACAACCTCCACTCAGCCACCTTTAGCACGTTCAGTAACATGGGGAGTTTGAGATCTATTGTTACCTTATGTCAAAGTAGAACAAAATACATGATGAAGGAGTGGATTGGGAAATGCACATTGTAACAGTACGCATTGCATGTACAATGTGTTTTTTTTATTTTAAAAAAATGTGTGGTATTATTTGAAAAAACAGTCAACTTATATATAATGTTGTTCATTGTTAGCTCTGCCAACTGTTGTAATTGAATCCCTGTCTCTATTTTTCAAACTGATTAGTTCCATATAAAAAAAATAGTTGTATGATTCCTTTTACGTACACACCCATATTATGTTAAGTGCATTTAAGTGAGAACCTTTCACAATGTTTGGTTTTTGTGTGTCGTAAGATACATGGAATCTCTTTACCATAAACTGTCTTTGGGATTCCTGTGATATCACAACATGACTGATTGCTCGATGCACCCTGTAGTTCAACTTACGCTGTTTGTTGTGTGTAGGAGGCTGTTACAAAGACGGCCGGAGTGGGGGACGTCAGACCAGAAACAGGAACAAGGAAATAAACGACAGAGAGAGGTGGAGTTTGATGGAGCTGAGCGAATGGTCTCGCTCAGCATTTAATAGTGCACAGACAGACAGAAAATAAACGGTTGTAACAAACAAAAACACAGGACATGGCACTGGTAGCCAAAATAAACAGATGAAACAAAAATGGACTAACACTAAAAAAAAACAGTGGACTAACAGACCATCAACATGAGTGAAAACAGTTTTATATATATATATATATATATATATATATATATATATATATATATATATATATATATATATATATATATATATATATATATATATATATATATATATATATATATATATATATATATTACTTTGTTTCGTTTTCTCGTTCTTAATTCTCTCCTCTCCACACCCGTTCTCCTCTCACCGAACACACAACCCCGAGTGGGTGAAAACATGTTGCTTTTATGCAGCTGTACCTAGACTCGATTGATAATCAATCATTCAATTGGAGTCACGGTACAACTGCACGTGAATTAATAAAGTGCAATTCCCCGTGCTCACATATTATTACGTTTTACTTGCACGTGAAGTGCTGTGCAACCCTCGTGCCTAAATACAAATACACATTTTAAACTCTCGTGTTACACAGATCCGTTTATATCCCGTGTACTGACTATACACCAACATTAACACACAACACAAAATACACACAATGGCTGCTGGCACTTTGCCACAGAGGCACAAGGCAAAGCCAAGTGCCTTCAAGACACCTCAGGAATGTGTATACAGTAGTCTCCGTTAAACAGTAGACCCCTTGGGAAGCAAGCAAAGTGTTCTTATAGCCGAAGTGTTCTCTAAGATTGTTTCCTCCAGACACAATGTCAGACATCAATAAATAAATATGTATTGTCATGACGCACGTGCATCAACATATGAAATGAACTGAATAAGTACAAGCAAAACAATAGACAAGTGTATGTTAATAAACTATAATAATAAAGTAACAGAGAAACTAACGTTAATAAAACTAAAGCAGAACAACATGGTCAAAAAGCTTAAATCTCTATGTTTCATTCTATCACGATGGCAAAAATAATGGGCATTACTTAGAGTTAACTTGACGTTAATAAACTAACTGTCAAACTAAATTAACACAGCACTCCTACACACGTTACAAAATGCAGCAGCAATATACAAGACATGCACATTATTTAACAGAATGGTGAAGCAACTCACCAGAATGGGAAACACTAAATTGCCTGGCTACTTGTGTCTATTCAGGTTTTTTTCAAGAGATTGAACAATTACCAACAGAAACAGCGGCGCATTTTGCTTTTTGTTTCCATCACATTTTGCAGCGATGAGGTGCACTTGTGGAAATCAGAATACAAAACAAGTCAATGATACAACAGCGGTTCTGGAAAGATTTAATAAACCAATCAGTGCCCCTCAAGACACTCTTGCGATGATAAGTTGCTTTTTTACAAAACAGTACTGTATCATTTGTGAATGAACCGCTAACAGTGCCAAGAAGGTGTTCTTCTATATAAAGTTTCTGTTCCTTTAGCTGGAGCATTTACAATGAGAAAAATCTGTTTCACTACAAGGTCCCTTAGGCGAAGTGTTCTCTTAGGTGTTCCTATATGCAGAGACTGCTGTATTACACAAATGGACACACACGTTAGAGAGTATAATTGTCCTTCCAAAATGAAAAATAAATGGAAATGAGACTATGAAATCCAACCAGTACATGGTGTTTTTGTTCAATCAGTTCGTGCAAGCTATTGTTTCATCATGGTCACTCACGGTATAATAAAACAATGATATGAACAACATTTTTATGTTTTTATATATTTATTTCTAAATAAACATTACAAATATGTTGTAGTCAAGATATATAGCCCTTCAAGACTGTCGCTGATAATGATCAGCAATAAGCCCAACCCTCTGTGTAGCTTAATCAATAAAGCCTTTGCGTGCAACTTGTAAGATCATAGCATCAAATCCCACTATCTGAACATACTTCTTTTAAAATAATTACAGTAATTATAGTCTTATATTGAATTGATTTGGAGTTAGGAATTATATATATTTTACCAGACAAGTTCATAGGTACTGTGAAACTGTTGATACTGATGGCCACATTGGTGAGTGAGGAGAGATAACCATAAAACATACTACTGTAAAAACCTTTGTATAAGTCTTTTTTCTAGGTATTTTAGGGGTTCCTAAAAAGGGGGGACGACTTATACACCAGTGAAACTCATACACTGGTTTTTACGGTAATAGTACTTAGTTAAAAAATAATCTTTGAGGAGTCTCCAAATGGCTCGCCTGGTAAAAGCACAACCGTGTGGTGTGCCGGGTGAGTCATACAGTGCAGATTGGTGTCCTGGTTGTGCAAAGTCACAGGTCATCGCTGGGAACTCCAAAGGGAAAGTTGCATTTGTAGTATATTGCTATAAGTACATTAATAGTAAGATGGTGTCTCTTTAAGACCCGGGTGAGAGTTTAGTAATGGTTACATGATGTATACCCATCAGCCTGTTAGTTCTGAGAAACCTCTAATAAAGAAGGCAGCAGTTTTCTGGATATTGGTGTTTGTACCAGATATTAATATTTTGCACCAGGTACAAAAGACCCAACAGCATTGGCTCTGGCAAAACCAGCAGAGACTGTTTTTCCTCATCATGCTGCAATGAACCCTACTTTCCAGGCACCCAGAGAGCTCAGAGCAGATATCTGCAGGACTGGTCTTTGTCCTCCAGAGGTTGGTAGCTCGCTGACATCCACTCAAGTTCCTGGATGTAATGGAAGAAGCTGGCTCGGCCGTGCGATCGGAGGACGCCCACTGAGCCTTCAGTTCTCTTGAGCTGTGTGGGGAATTGCTGCGGTGAAGGGGAAAAATGACATTCCAAATTGGGGAGAAAATCGTGGGTAAAATAATTTTAAAAATAAATAAATAAATAAACTCGATGAAATTAGTAGTAGCGGTAGTCTTTTGGCACAACTTTAGCACAGCACATTACCAATCTCTTTTGTGCTATGAGGGAAGTAGAACACACCAGTTTTCATGGGTGGCAACAATAAAATCCAAATGTTTCTGTAATATTATTATAAAATCTTACCAAGTTATTGGAAACACAATTTTTAATGCAATAAACATGTTATTCATAGTATGGTGCTGTATGAAATAGTAGCATAGCCCCTACTCATAAAATGACACCCAGTGGCGCGGCCCTTTGAAGTTTGTTGTAAAGCCGTTTCAAAATAAAAAAGGACAGGATCAAGTTCATTTTTTCAGGAATAATCTTTTTCTATCGTAATGTGCTGCCTCTAATTTTGTTGTAATCATAACCATCATAAAGCTAAGAAATATCATGAGTGATTGCTGTCCCATCTGATGTCATACAAGTTAGCTCTTAAAAGTACAAATTCTTCTGTTTTGTAAAGCTTTATAGACCACAATTTGCAAAAATAAATGTTTTATAAGGAAATAAAAGTCAGGTTAATTAGATGCAACAAAAGATTAAGTAACATGTTATCTACAATGAAGGAACACCAGTAGCTTGTTATTGTATGGCATAAATACATTTTTTATGTGTTGTCTTATTCGCTAAAGAAATATCCATTTCTGTGAAACTATTTTATGGGAATTGTTGGCTTCATAAATAATCCTAGCAGTGTTCAGAATTTGATATCAATATGTTTTCTTTTGGGATACAGTATCATTCAATTATATCATGCACAGCAGCTGCCAACTGCATTAAGAATACAATGGATAATCCCTTATGTGGTTTAGACTGAAACCACAATAAAGAAACCACAATTGAGCAGGAAATGGGCCTGTAAGTTGTTTTGATAAAAAGAAGGAGAAACAGGACCACAATTTAACTTGCAAACAGTGAAGCTGTAGACATATATCTTTAAAAATGTGGTTTAAAGAGATTCTTAGGTGTTCACAACTGCTCAAATCTGCCCACCTTAAGAACAAGGTCATATTCTTTTATATAAACTCTAACCTCCTGTGAAGGCATATTACAGGCCTGTTAGAAGCAGTTGTATAGAGCCCAGGTTATTTGCAACTGTACAGTGACTGATTCTAGTCACTATAACGGGTTTTCCGAACCCGAGTCTCTTTTTTTACACATATCAGACAGCAAATGCAGAAATCGCCTCTGATTAACAAGAAATTATAGCTGATATCTGCCAGTTACTGCAGGCAGATCTGGAAAGAGATACAGGACCATATAATGCATTGTCTGTTGCATTAAAGATCACGGCTGCACTAACTTTTTTTTCGCACTGGTTCCCTTGTGAGGACTGTAGTGCTATTGCAGGTATTAGCCAGTTGGCTGGAAGCGATGCAGAACATAAAGCTTTAGTGAATTGTGTAGGGCAATGTATTCCTGGCTTATGGCACCATTTTCCAACCCAAGTACTCTGCAGAACACATTACCTCTGCTCATTCTTTCACTGAGTGTGCATTTAAAATGTTAAAAATGCATTTAAGATGTTTAGATCGGTCAGGTAGTACACTAAAATGTCCATGGGTCAGCGATTTTTTCGTGGCATGTTGTGTTTTTCAAATGGATGTCGTGTTGACCTTCCAGAGGACACAAGCGTTTAGGGAACATGAGGCTGTTAGGAAGCACAGGGAGACGCTGCAGTTGCTGTTACTGTGAAAGAGATCAAGGAGTGCCTTTTTTTAGAGAACAAAGAACAAAGGAAATACAAAATAAGTGTTTCAAAATAAATACACACAAGATGCAGTGTTTAAACATACAAATCAAAGCAAACAGTAAACACTAAAGCACAGGGGCCAAAAATCAACAAAAGCAAAATTACACAGAAATAAAAAATAACCAATCTAAAGTAGAAACAAAACAGTGGCCAATGCGTCGCCTCTAATGAACCGAAATGATCAATCTTCTTTCCCGACTGTTCACCTTAAGTTCACAGTAGCAGCAGCGAGACGAAAAAGAAGCAACCACAACAGTTTTAATTCACTAAACGAAACTTCCACATGTTATATAGAGATGCGCAAATTGTTAGGAACGCCGCAACAGTAATTAGATTATTGATAACAATCAATAAAATGGTCTCACCTTCTACATTTGTATTGATTTCAATTGTGTACTATATACTGAATCAATAACAGGCAGGTGTGGGGCGGCGTTAACGTCCAGTGAGGGAGTGTGTTCTGTTCGGACCAGTGAGAGTGGAGTGGAGTGAGAGGAGTCTGGGTGTTTAAAAAAAGGTGCTGCAACGCCGAACGATTGTTGAATGCGAGGAGGGAGATGAGAGAACAATTCATTAGAGACGAGCAATCTATTCTCTAAAAGAGCTAAACCAATAGAAACAGCAGTTGTAACTGCTTTGACTGCACTCTGTGTCCTGCCTATATCTTCCCACCAAACCCATATACAACCGGCTGCTACAATATATCAGTGATGCAGCATCGGCGCCAGGGAGCTGTGACCCCTTGTACTACTTGGCGACACTGATGGACGTTGGCCAGGGAACTCTATGCTGACCTGACATTTTATTGTTTATTGTACGTCTTATTGTTGACCTGTCGCCTCATTCTCCTTTGTTCTACTCTCCTAGGGCTGTCAAAGTGACAGAGGTGTTGGTCTTTATTTGCTCCCTCTGTTGAATGGATTCGTACAGATGAAATGGCAAACAAAACAAAGAACAAACATTTTGGCTGTGTATTATTTGTATTTTTGTTTGTTTACTCTACAACCTAATTGCAGCATCAATAAAACATGTACATTGGGCTCATTTGTTTTTGTGGGTTTGCGATACCCCATCACACATGTGTTTAATATGCATTTATTAACGCTTATTATATATTAAATGAGGAGAAACTAATTACCTGCAGATGGAGGACCCACTTCTTGTCCTTGACAACCCATTTACTCCCGTTGAAGGGTGGATGAGGCGCTCTCCTCTGTGGACGTCAGTGGCTGGCTTGCTGAGAGACCCCTATCTGTAGTTACTGCAGCCTGGTGAGCAGATGATAATTTGTGTTTGCTTCTCCACTGGACATCATTGAATCGTTTTCGGCACTCTTGTGCAGTTCTTCGAATGCCACACGAAGAAGCATTCATAGAAGCAGCTATATGTTTCACTGTCTCTTTCGTAGTATTTGCCCTGGTGCTTGATGTTTTGTGCCATATAATATTGTTCTCCTTGCTTCAACCTTTTGCAAAAATATCTAGTCCTGTGGTGTGAAGCGCTCTTTTTGTACGCATGCTGCCAAATTTCACTTCCTGCTGCGATGGTGTCTCTTCAATGTTGGATTCAGATAAAATTGAACTAGCGCTGCTTATTCTTTTTCTCAATTCAACATTGCTCAGCGTCCTGCATCAGCGCAAACAACTTCTTAAAAGGAATGTTATTCTCGCGATTGGGTGTCAGATTTCACTTGGCAGTGATTGGCGTCGCACAAAGATATTGTGTCGGATTACGCTTGTGCCAGGCGCTAAATCTGATCAAAAACATTCTCTTGGGACAGACCACCCCCTGCAGCGCTACCGCCATGACTTTGAGCGTTGCCCTTGCACTTGCCCCCGTGTTATCAAAATCGGGCCCCTGGTGCGATCAGGTAGGGATCCAACAGAGATATATTTTCTGAACACATTTACAATAGTATCAATTAAATGGTTATAGAAAATAAAAGTTTCCAATATATTTAAGCAGGAAGAACTGACAGAGTGACTAAGAACAAAACTGAGCAGTAGCTCCAAACTGCTGTTCACCCCCCTCCCCCCCCCTTTTCTTCCTTAGAATTTTCTAGTGATGAATCATCAAAAATTGTAGTTAGATTAAGCATAACATTTGAAACAAATCCCAATTTTACATATGGGTTTAAATAGATTATGACATCGAGGAAGTGCACAACAGTTAAACTAATTTTAATCTTAAAATGTAAAATACAATGTGCCTCTTACTATTACTACACTGCAGTATCTTGTATTTGTTATTGAGTGAAGGTTTTCAGTTATCAATAGCTTAGTCCTTATGGTTTAAACTTCTTTCCCACACTTATATGAAAAAAGACTTTGTTTTGCATTTAATTATACAGGTATTATAATTAACACTTAACATCTCTATGATTGTCAATCAATGTATATATTGGTGAATCTAAATACTGTTGTGTCACTAATGTCACAACCTATGTCACATTTAGATTTGGACCACCCCTTACTTTAAAAAAAAAACAAAAAAAAACAAATGTGATATTCAAACTCAAATACAAATGTAAATGTATTATAATACTGACTGTTTTGTATAATATAATAATTTATTTAATTAACCCATGGAAATACAATTTGTAAAACAACAATAAATAAGAAATCAAACACACATCCACAAGACTCAGGGCTCTATTCTCAATCTTTACTATTGAGTTATTTAAGGAAGGTTTTTATGTATATAATAAAGTTTGATATTCATGAAATTGTGCTCTAGGTAAAGTTTTTTGCAGGTAAGCAGTGTATGTGCCTTGAACCTTCTCAGTAGTGATAATTTTCACTGAGTTGGATGATGTCAGCACCATGTGACACGCCTACAATTCAGTTCAGTTTTTTTTTTTTTTTAATACATCAAAATTAGCCTCCAGAATTATGCTTTTAACATTCATCTACTGGAGGGTTATTCACCATAGCAAGCCTCATCCATATAAATCTACCTGTGTTATGTACTGTTTGCTGAAAGCATTTTTGTGAATGTTACATTTTAAAGTCTAAATTAACCTTAATGTTTTCCATAATGACTCCTCTTAACCTTATTTTTTTTTTATGCATTACAGACAGAAAGTTATGCCCATGACCCCAATACCACTGCCCCCAACCTAGCCACAGTAACACAAGATAAAATTATTATTTATTCATTTTTGAATTTATTGTCTTTATGCAATTAAAAGCTTATAAGTTTTCACAGAGATTTACGACAGGATACTAAGCTTTAATTAGCCAAAAGACACAAACAGAGAACAGGTTTTCAGCACTAGAGTGGGGCTTGAAGTAAATATGGCACCATGCCTCCCTTAACAGTAGATAAGGCCATGCATTTGATTCTCTTTATTGAACTGTTTTGACAGATATATGTAGTTCAAATCAATTAGGTGCACAATGTCATCCCAATGGAATGCTGCCAGGACACTAAAATAAGGAGTTATAGGTACTGTTCATATATAATCCAGTAAGTGGTTTTGCACAACTTCCTCACCCAGTTTGTCAGAAGGTAAAAACAGTCTGAAACTCTTGCTGCATGTGAAATAAGTGTACTGGCTAATTGATTGATATTTTACATTATATTGCATCCAGTACTTGCAGATCAATAATGTTTGTTTCTAGAATGAAGATAACTGAATGTTTTTGTAATGTTATGCTGTGTTAGCATACACAAATTCACACAGTTATCATAGTCATTTGGTACTCATTCATGAAGTTAATAGCCTTGACATCCCAGGCAAACTACAGCACTGTGCAATGATGCCAATGAGAACTATGGTAAGTCTCAATATTTTTAAATACTGGTGATACTTTTCAAAATGAGGACAAGAACCAACAGCAGGGTCTGAGACTGTAACTCTCCCTATTCACAAAAGGGATGGTAATCATAATAATGATTCATCTTTTAAATTGTGTTTTTTTTTTATTTAATTTGTTTCATTTTAGTACATTAAAATATTATTTGTTATCTATCATTCTTCCTTAGTTTAGACTATTGTGCAGTTTCACCTTTATTATTTAGTATTTAGTATTCAGTTTCTTGAGCCATAAAAAGTCTATTAATTACTATACAACTGTAAATGTAATTCATTTTAGTTAGAGACTGTCAATGTAATTACCATGGATAATGGATACTTTTTGGAGGAAAATAAGTTTTAATTCTGGAAACTAGTTCTGTCTCTGATTTTATTTTCTAATATATAATTACTGTACATACTGGCATATATTCCAGTATAATAAAAAACAAAAAGAAGTCTGAAAACTTGATATAGTTATGTATAAATTTATCGTGAAAACGGCATCAATTATAAAACATTGTTATGAATTCTATATTCATACACCAATAGCAATGTGTAATTATTACTATATCAGTCTCTAACCGTTACAAAGGGTCAAAGGTCATGAATAAACAGTTAGCAATTCATTGGTAAAGGGAGACTGCATTACAGAAGATCATGATTGTAGAACTTGCCAAAATGGAGCTTGTTCCAGCAAGACTCAAGTTTCAGTTGTAAGTAATGATAAAATACAAAATGGGTAACCTGCAATAAAAGGGAGACATGCTTAAAATATCTTTCTGTTACAGTGTATTTAGGAGTCAGTGTTATTAATTACATTCCAGCTGAAACCAATGTGCTAACCACCTCCATCTTCAGCTTAAGTTTGAAGTTTGCGTACCCTTATTAGAATATTTTGTAAACATTTTTTTTTTTTTTTTTTTTAATCACCGGTCTACAAATGGTTCTAAAACAACACAAGTTGGTTCTGCTTAGTGAAACATAAAACATGACCAATATTGGGCACATTAACTGATTTTAATAATGATCAACTTGCCAGGGACTATTGATGGTTTCACAAAAAAAGCCTTGCAACTGTAGAAACGAGTTCTTTACTAACTCCCCCCTTTATGAATACAGAATTCACAAAACCTTACCTCAAGTCTATTTGAATGAATAAAATAAAATGTAATATACATTTTCCATGCGTATCAGTGTTTATATAATACATGCTACATGTACAGTGTAATATCATTTAAATCATAGATCATAAAAAAAGTTCAGAAAATGTTTTCATACACTTGTTCAGTTTTATTTAATTCATTTATTTTATTTTATTTTTTATTAAGTGACCCGTTGCATTGCCAGCAGGGGTTTTACACCATTATTGCCCAGATCTCAGATGTGTAACTAGCCCAGCCTGTAGGCTGTGAATACACTTTGCACTGTAACAATAAACTGGGGTTCCCAGTGAACTTGGTGTTCAGGCTGTAGGAGAGCTCACAACTGACATCACTAACAGTCAACTCTGAACATGGGGAGTAAGAGCCATCATAAAACTGGCATGAACAGCAATCGGGCCCGTTATACAACGATTCATGTATCACTGATTGGCTGTGTGTCAGGGTTCCCTCGTTCTATATACTGTTCATTCCTGGCAAGTATAAGTTTTTATAGTTATCTTTATAGTCCTTTGTGCACAGATTGTTTTGGATTTCAAACCAACCACCTGGACCTTCCTAATTTGTGCACAGGAACCACACAAACAGGTAAATAAAATGATGATTTCTTCATTACAGGAAATGTAGACAATCAAATGCAACTTATTTTATTAGACAATTTGCAAACTCCCCCCTTTCCAACCACGTTGTACATTATCTCCATACAAAATCTATTCTGAAAACACCTAAAACTGTACACCAAGTAAAACCACTAAAACCTGTGACAAAGAGAGAAAGAGGCTAAGCTGCAAATCTTCCTCCTGACCAGAAAGAGGGCTATATAAGGTGGACAGTATCCTTCCCCGTAGACATGTCAATTTGACGGTGGGTAGAAACCGGAAGTCAGCAATCTTGGTGGAAGCATGTAGCGGCACGTACACGAAACAAATCCCTTGTGATCAGCTATGGGGCACCATTTCACTGCACAACGTAGCACAGCAAAGCACCACCAGCAATTCACGGACACTTGCACCAAAAGTACATTGCTGGTATAGGGGCGAACTGCTTTATTTTTGTAACATATTTTTTTGAAAATAAAATAAAACACAAACATTTTTGGGAGTGAAACATTGTTGTTGTGTTGCTCATTTACCATACACCACTCACCACCTTGTCACACCTTCCATAAAATGTTAAAATAGGTTACTTGTGACTTCAGGGGTCTATTAGTATTACAGTTATTCCAGTCTACACAAAATATTATCACAACACAGTCCTGAGCAATATAAGCATCAGTTTGGTGAAGCAATAGTTCCAGTATAATCATCTGGGCCTCAGAAGGCCTAGAAAGTTTGTAGGTCCTGTACTTAATCCAAATCACCTAACACTATCTCGATAGAAATGCCAACAAGGAAAGGTAAAGTTGAAGGTGACCGATCCAAGAACCTCCTAATCCATTGGTTTGTCCCGGTGTAAATCTTATGTTTAGCTCCCTTCAGGCTCGGTCGTCTCGGTCACCCCCCTCTCTCCAGCACCACGACACAGGATCCTGCAACAGAAATACAAACAGCACTTCATCGCCACACTCCCTCTGTGTCCATGGTCACTCCTCACATACACCCCAATCTCGGCCCTCCCTACTCTGGTTTGGTCTTCCGACCCATCCACTGGTACTTAACTTAGGTAGGGTAGGACCTCACGTCTCAGGTGTGTACAGGGAGCTGGCCATTCATTCCTTGTCTGGTGCCTGTTTGCTCTTCTGGGGCATCGGTCATGGAGGTGGGTACCTTGAAGCAATACAACACCTTGTCATAAACCACCATTAATACTGGTAATCTAAATATTTCTGCCAAGTGTCTTTACTTCTGAATCATTTGTCAAACGCCACACGGTCCTCAGCATAATAATATTAACAGTCCTCTTTCAATCTAAAAAGCGCCACTTCAACATAGAATTCGAGGATAAATATTTAGCTTTACTATCAGTTTCTTTTTTCTTTCCATTTTTTAAAAATTTGGAATTGCCAGTTATTTTTCTTATTTTCTCCCCAATTTGAAATGTCCAATTATTTTTATTTCAACCTTGCCCACCGCTGCCATCCCCGTGCTGACTCTGGATGGATGAAGACGGACACATGCGTCCTCTGAAACACGTGCAGTCAGCTGTCCACTTCTTTGATGCTACAATGTCAGAGGACCACACAGTTCTGGGTAGCTTACAGGCAGGCCCACAGGTGCCTAGACAGACTACAAGGGTTGCTGGCGCGCGGTGAGCCGAGGACACCCTAGTCGACCTATACCCTCACCACCCAGGCTGCACTTGGCCAATTGTGTGCTGACCACTGGGAACTCCCATCCACGGGCGGCAGTGGAATAGCCTGGACTTGAACCAGGGAGCTCCAGGCTATAGGGCACATCCTGCACTCCACGAAGAATGCCTTTACCAGATGTGCTACTCTGGAGCCCCTTACTATCAGTTTCTGACCAGTCCATCCTTCTATCAGGATGCCGTGTCTATCTTTCTGTATTCACTTTAAAGTTCCCAACGATCCTTGTTGTTTACCATCCAGGTCGGTCTGTCTATCAAAATGGCCAATTTCCTGCAACCTCCATTAATTTCCCCCTGGAACCACATGCTCCTGTACTTTTGGTTCCCTTTTTATAATGGACTGTCACTGATAGTTAATTGGTGCAAATGGAAAACACCTGACTGCATTTAGCATTGGGGAATGGACTATTTTCTCCTTCCATCACCTGTGCTATATTGCAAATAATAACATACATTTAACAATAAATAACTTACACACAGCTATACAAAATAGCAACAAAAGTGCCTCCCTTTGGGTAGTAAACTAATAAAGTGTGCAACATAATGAAACCAAAATATTATAATAAATGCAAAAGCAAAACATAATGTGCATAACCTCAACTAATTATAGAAACTTGTGACATGTGCTTGCTCTAATTTTACAAATAATAAGTGGACAACCAAAATCAAGAACTGTATCTATGCACCCAGATAACTGCAAGTATGTGCAAAAATATGATCCTAGCAAAAATGGTGGAGAAGATGAACCAATAAAAATGATGAGCTTGCTAGTCATTGCCATTTCCTGTGTGCCACAATACATAGTGGGAGTATTCAGGATCCAACTAATGGAAACTAAAAGCATTACACCTTTTAATGTCTAATCCACACCTACGGTATATAATACAACATGACATTGCTGCCGTTTAAAAAAATAAAATTTAAAACCACGTACAGCCTTTAAATAAATCTCAGTAACTATTGAGCAGAAGTATATACTAAGGTAAAAACATATTAGAGTCAGCAGACAAGTGTTTTGACTGTTACCATCTGTGCCTATATAACACATTATTGGCTACATGTATAATATCATTTAAATCATAGATAAAGAGGAAGAGGTGGGGGGCTGTCAGGCTCAAATTCTATTTTTACATCGACAGGAAGCAACACCTTTGCTGAAGGCTGAGAACCAGTGGATCCTGATACCAAACACTAAATCTGGAGGCTCATTTCACATCCTCAAGCAATGGGTATACAAAGCTCCTCCTGTCTGCAAATAACACGGGAAAACAGCAGTATCTGGCCTGTCCAGGTTAAAAATAAAAACAGAGACACAAATACACAACATCTCAAGGGATGTAAAGTACTGTTATGAGCAGTGAAAACCTTGGCTCAAGGCAAAAATAACATTTTATTTATAAAGACCAATTCATTGTATTTTCAAATTAATTTCAACATTTTAATGTACAAGCATGGGTATGAAATACCAAAGTTATCTTAACAGATTTATTTTTCTTGTTACATCCTGGTCACTTTAAAAAAAAAAAACTCACTACTATGGCCTCAATGTAGATCTCAGAATCCGTCTAATACCCTAGTTAACATGTCCCCCTGTAAACCCTAATGGGTGTAGAAAAAGAAACTGTAACAATTACTACATTGAACAACTAACTATGTCTTACATCCACTTGTGTTACAAGAATACAGGTTAATCGCTACACCCTGGAATAACAGATATAGAGGAAAGACATGAGCGACAGTATACTGCATCAGCCTGTGTTTTAAAAAGTAACATTATGCAAAGTGAATATAAGCAAAAAGGGGGTACACAAAGGTTTCTGGTGGGTCATGAAACAGCAACATCACCAGCAAACCCACTGTGCATCATGGCTACAGTGCACTGCAGCTGGGCTTTTATAGAAGAAATGGGCATCATGAAACTCACATTAAAAATACTGCAAATGTTTTTTTTATATATATATATATATATATATATATATATATATATATATATGCATGCATTAAAAACCTTGATTTAGATATTCAATAGGGGTGAATACTTAAAAGGAGTCCTAATTAGTAAAAGTTTGAGTTAATTTGATTCTTTCCAACTTTTAGCTGCTTTGGTAATAAAAAAAAAAGTGTTACCACAGTTTTTTGTTAAACAAGATGACTTAAAAAAAAAAAAAACTTGTGTCAAGTTTAGACAAACATACTGCGAGACCCTTCTAGTAAAAACAACTCTCAATCTCTGATGATAGGATAATTACGATGGGTGCTGTACAGAGAAGGAATATTACTGCTGCTGGAAGGTGAGGAGGAAGCCTCCAGAGGAAAGAAGTGACATTTGCTTTATCAGGAAATGATGGAACAAAGCTGCTTTCCTGACTTTTCCCTTAGATTATTACAGAAGAATAGTGGTCTGTTTAAAAGGACAAATATACCCCCAGCTTATGCACTGAAAAACAGCTGTGCATTATCGATAAAAATAATAACATGTCTGAAAAAAGTTAACACATCATTTTTAAAAGGGCTGGTCTAAAATAATAATGTCTCCTCTTATTTTATTGTTTTTCTTTTAATATTTATTCAGTTTGTATTTTATTGTTTATTTTTTATTAGATTTTTTATATTTTGGATATGTATTCCGCTCATTCTTTGCTATGGATTTTTTTATTCTGCATATGTATTTATTGTTAAAGGAATACATACATAAAAAAGACTAAACTTAGTTGTCATCCTGTTTCTGTGAGACTGTGGACCCCTTGAGCAAATAACCACAATATTGTGAACGGTTTGTAGAAAATCCTCAAGTGACTCTAAATTAGATTGTAATCACTTGGGGACTTAGACCAGGCGCGTTTATAAAATAACATCTGAATGACATTTGCTATGAACAAGGGTGAAATGGAAATATTTGCAAGATAATTACATTTCTCTAGGTGTCACAGGAAAGGGGAGG
This sequence comes from Polyodon spathula, assembly GCF_017654505.1. Taxonomy (NCBI): domain Eukaryota; kingdom Metazoa; phylum Chordata; class Actinopteri; order Acipenseriformes; family Polyodontidae; genus Polyodon; species Polyodon spathula. The sequence goes on along the minus strand of NC_054535.1, from coordinate 52,683,389 downwards.
TGTATATAATATAAAGCACACAGCCACCCAAATACATCACAGTGTAGGTAGTCTAAACTATGAGACTGCATATAAATGCCAGTGATGAGAAAAAATGCATGGTGAGAGGTAGGGACTACAAGAAACCCTGTGTTTGAATGCAATTCTATTGCCAATTGAATATATAATAGTTACACACACAAATCAAAATCATGGGTTAACCCTTAGTGGTCCATTTATTCAGCGCTTGTCAGGCATATCAGGTCCAATTTATTTTCACACGTGCTGTTTATTTTACACACTCTGTTTAAAATATATTTTTTTCAGAGTAAAACAATTTTAAAAGGCCTAGCAAAAGGACATCAGTACTGCATCTCCAGCCAAGCCCCACCCCTTGTTCGCTATATTTTTCACATACCTCTTTATAGACGTGCATACTGATAAATCCTCTCCTGATCACTCGTTTTATCACCAAACTTCTCACTAATGCGATCCAAGTCATTATTTTGTTACTATAAAATCGAAAAAAGCTCTGTGATATTCTTTTAGCGCTGGATGCAGAAGCAGCTATCTCTTTTGTTTGTGTCTGTGTTATCTCTGTGGTGCAGGGACTATGTGTATGGCTCAGATACACCCTCTTTTTTTGTTTGGCTTCATTCGACTTCATCAGACTTGAAAGAGAAAATTGTAATGTCGGACCTGGTCCGACATAGGACTGCAAAGGGTTAAGACTACATAATGTGACAGCTTTAAAAATAAATAGCAGTGTGGCCCAAGATGAAAACTGTCAGCTGAAACTGTGAGCCAGGCCATTCTTGCTTTGAATATCAAGCATCTTCCCTGTCTTTTATTGTACCTCAGTCCACCCAATTTTGATACTCTCATGTGCAAATCTGTAGAATTGGCAAGGAAATATTCTGGACGCTTTTATTCAGGGGTTTGTGGCTCATCCTTAGCAATAACAGTTTGGTTAACCAAGAACGCAAGTTTAACGCCAGTCAAACTTTAGGAATGAATGCCTCACAGAAATGTCTTGTTTCCTTCTACAGAAAGTCTGTGCCTGCTCCAACTACAGTACTGTGAAAAAGTATTTGCCAGTCTGATTTTCTGCATTTTTGCATATTTCTGACAGTGAATGTTATCAGTTCTTCAACCAAAATCTAATATTAGATAAAAAGGACCTTGAGTAAACAAATAACACAAAATTTTGATATTTATTTATTAATGAAAGTTATGCAACACCCAATGCTCCTGTGCGAAAAAGTAATCAAACCCTTAGACTCAATAACTGGTTACGCCACCTTTAGCAGCAATAACTGCAACCAAACACTTCCTGTAGTTCTTGATCAGTTTCTTACAGCGCCATGGAGGAATTTTGGCCCACTTTTTCATGCAGAACTGCTTCACCTCAATGACATTTGTGGGTTTTCGAGCATAAACTGCTCGTTTCAGGTCCTCCCACAACATCTCAATGGGCTTTAGGTCTGGACTTTGACTAGACCATTTCAAAACTTTAAATTTCTTGTTCTTCAACCATTCTGATGTAGACTTGTTTGTTTGTTTTGGATCATTGTCTTGCTGCATGACCCAGCTGCGCTTCAGCTTCAGCTCACAGATGGATGGCCTGACATTCTTCTATAGAATTCTCTGATATAGATTTTGGCAGGACGGCCACTCCTGGGAAGATTCGTTACTGTCCCAAACTTTCTCCATTTGGACAATATGGAACTGACTGTGGTTTGGTGGAGGCCCAGAGCCTTAGAAATGACTTTGTAACCCTTTCTAGACTGATAGGCATCAGCAACTTTTTTTCCGGAGGTCTTCAGGAATTTCTTTTAAACATGGCATGATGTGCCTCTAGAATCTGTGTGCTGACAACTTCACTCCGAAGGTAAGGGCCAAAGTTAGTCAGATTTATATTGGGCAGGGCTGGCCCAAATCAGGCCTGATTGTTAACCAAAGTATTTAAACAGCTGACCCTAATTATCCCTTTAATTAGGTTGAGTTAACTAGGGGGTGTCACAAAGACGATTGTTTTCAGTCAGCATTTAATAATCAAACAGACAGAAAATAAAAGATTGTAAGACAAACAAAACCCAGGACATGGCACATGAGGCCAAAATAAATATAAAAACAAAAGGAATTAACATTAAACAAAACAGACACTAACAAACAACGGACGAACAGACAAACACAGTGAGTGAAATCAGTTATTTACTTTTACTACTTTGTTTTTAATTCTCTCCTCTCCACACCCGTTCTCCACTCACCGAACTCTCACACAACCCCGAGTGAGTGAAAACATGCTGCTTTTATGCAGCTGTACCGAGACTCAATTGCTAATCAATCATTCAATTGGAGTCTCGGTACAACTGCGTGTGAATTAAAAAAGTGTAACTCCCCATGCTCGCATATTATTACATTTTACCTGCACGTGAAGTGCTGTGCAATCCTCGTGCCTAAATACAAATATACATTTTAAACCACTTGTGTTACACAGACCCATTTATATCCCATGTACCAATGACTATACACCAACATTAACACACTACACGTAACATACAACACAAATAAATAGCCCTGGGGCGGGGCACTTTGCCATATGGGGGCAATAACTTTTTCACATCTGAACACCTGCATGTTTGACTACCTTGTACACCAAACAAATGAAAGAAGCTCCATTTTTTTCTCTCAGTCTCCTTCTATATACTACTACGACAACCCACAAAAAATCTGACCAAATTCAATGTGAAAAATTTGCAAAAATGCAGAAAATCAGACAGGGGGCAAATACTTTTTCACGGCACTGTATATAGAGACGTCATCTCAGTTTTATTACTCTGTTTGCTGTACTTTTCAGGAAATGCAGTTCTGATTTAGGAAAAAAAATCGGATTCAGATTACTCAATTCATATTAATTTAGGGAAGGGGATATTTAAATGGCCGTGTCTGCTTACTAAGTAGGAAAAGAACGGCTCTGAATATCACAAGGAGAGCTTCATGTGTTGCCATGAAGATAAAAACATTTAACAAGAGAAATGAATTAACGTTTGTTGCACAAATTCTGAATTATGCTGCACGTTAGCTACTTGTTTGTCTGGTTAACTTTCCAACACACACACACACACAAAATTATATAAAATATAATTTCTACTACTTAGAAATTTTTTACTAGTTTTACTACTTAGAATTTATATTTGTGTGTGTGTGTTTGTGGAATATCTAAAAGTTACACTTCATTAACACTATAACCACTTTTACAATACATGTTTTTGTTTTGAATATAACCTACGATATTCAATTATCTATCTATCTATCTATCTATCTATCTATCTATCTCTATCTATATCTATATATATATATATATATATATATATATATATATATATATATATACACACACACACACACACACAAACCTGTAGTTATCTCTACTGGACCTGGCAGTCATCGATTCCTTCTTTTTGTACAAGGTAGGAATGATTTCACCTTGAAGCTAGCCACAGTGCTTCAGCAGAAATAATTTGATCAGAAAACTGCAAAGCAGCTCAACCTGGATTGTGTGGTACGAGTGACACACACACAAGATAAATCATATGTTACTTTTGTTTTAGATTAAAAACTGCTTTTGTTTTCACAGTTTTGCATGTGCATATACCTGTTTACACACTCATTTCTTTTGAAATGTTGATTTTATTATGTTTTTTCAGTTTTTGAAGAAAATAAACCCTTTCATGTTTAATTATTCATTGAAATATTGTGTTTCGGCTGTGCAAATGTTTGTTATGATGTGCTTGAATAAAACTTATGAGTTGTATCCAATAGTTTGTTTTTCATTTTAATACTGATGGTGTTTAAAATGTACCGGCGGTTGTAGGTACGAGTATAACCATGGCGGTTCTACTGTTGAAGTAGTCCATAAATGTACAGTGTGTGTGTGTGTGTCTGTGTCTGTGTGTATGTGTTGGGGGGAGGGGGGGGGGGGGGGGGGTGTCTATGTTTTCTACGGCCTTTCTGCTGGAGATTACGTAATATTAAGTCAGAGAAACTGGATCTCAACTGCTGAAACCTTGTGAGCCAAAATAACAATTCCTGCTCTGATTTACATGGGTTTTTACAGCTATTTTTATCGTGAGAAAGTGATTGACCCTGCCCTTAAAGTCGCGCTGCCAAAAGGACGTCCCTTTGCTGTTTCACGATGTATTCGCATGACAACTTTACACAGTCATGACTGTAGAGTTGATTTTCAAGTGCATGTAAACCAAGCCATTGTGAAATTTAAATATTGAAGGCATGTTATTGTCCTGTTTAATTGGCAGACACATGGTGTATTTTTTTTTAATATTGTTTAAAAGGTTAGGGAAACAGTGCTATAATTAATAATTATTATAATTATATTATGGCTAACGTTTCAACATGGCTTGATCTACATTTCAGCCACAGAAACTTCCCCTTTAAAGGTGTAGTGACCCGCATAATTTTAAAACTAATTGTATAGGTGTTTCAGAAATATAATAACTCATGATAAGAATAACATATGATATAGCAATGATATGTTCATATAACAAAAGCAGCATATTGAAAAACAAAGCTTGCCTTTGAGACTATAATATCCTGCTGTAGGCAATTGTAGATCACAGGGTGACAGAGTGTCCAAAGGCCTTAAATGGTGGAGGGAATCGTGAACTGAAATCTCATTTAGAGAAAGTAAACTAACAAGACCACCAACTTTCTGATGTATTCAAGTAAACTGATGAAAAACTATGAATACAATAATAAACAATCACCAGAGAATCGTAATAGTGTGGACGGTGATCACCCTTAACTTCACCTTCTCCTTTTTCTGTTAATGTTGATTTTTTTTGGCAACCAAAAACTGATTAGTATTTTACAATCTACATGTGCCAAAGAAATATTGCATGAGAACACTATTCACTTAGCAGGTCCATTTATTTGAGTTAAGGAGGGGGGCTGCCAAGTCAAACTCCATTAAATACTCTACAATGTTTTTTTTGGCTTGAATGGACATGTCTATCTTATTCCACTATAGAGTTCCACTGAAACACACTATACACGCCTAAGGGTGTCATTTCATCTCCCAAAATAAAGCTGAAAGTTGAGTGTCACAGACCTGGCTTACATGAAATCGAATCCTGTCTTTTCAAAGTTTCACTATGATATAAGGAATGTCTAATGTTAAAAACAACAGTACAATGGAAATATCTTCTTAACCGTTTTAAAAGCCAAATTTGCATTGACTCACTGTGTGACCTTGAGCAAGTCACTTAACCTCCTTGTGCTCCATCTTTCGGGTGAGACGTTGTTGTAAGTGACTCTGCAGCAGATGCATAGTTCACACACCCTAGTCTTCTATCTTGTAAAGCGCTTTGTGATGGTGGTCCACTATGAAAGGCGCTATATAAAAATAAAAATTGTTATTATTATAACCACACTTATCTGTTATTTGCTATAATGTACCAAGTCAAATAGACTAATGTTTCAGATCGTTTTACCCTACAATCTATTATTCAGTGGTTTTAAAAACATTCCCAAGGTATATGGCAATAAACTTTTATTTTTGAATTTATTGATCAACCCTAAGCTTAACCCACTTCCATAGGGGTATCTGAAACAAGATGAGCTAAACCGTCCCATAAATAGTTTTGCTCCCTAACCATCTGTAGCACAAAGGTACAGTAAATGCAATGATTCCCTACCCAAAGTGTGCTTCTAGGGAGTGCAGTAAATAGATGATTTGTGGGGGAAAAAAGAGAAAAAGTCAATGAGTGGTTATATTGTGATATATGCAGTGAGACAGCTTTTACAGAAATACAAAGCCCACATTTACCTTCAGTTTCTCTGGGTTTTGTAGCTGATTTAACAGCATCAGATCCAAGCTTCAGTGATAGAGCTACAAGGAAAGTGTGGCTTGCTGCTAAGATCTCAGTTTTATCAACGGCAGTCTGGTGGGGTGTTAATCTCAACTATACAAAGTATTTGTAGTTTGTAAATATGTGTATACACAGATTTAAATGTTTGCAGATTATTCAGGGTCCTTTCCCTAGATGGGATCTTTTTCTTTCTTAACTTTTTTACAGCAAGTTTGATTGGCACCTGCGTTATTTGTTATGATGTTGTGCAATAAGCATTTTCTAACACAAGATTTTCAACTGGGTTATAGAAGATAGTGTATTGTTGTCTCAGATGATTCTTCAATTTGTCCATGGAATTTGACTCATTTTGACAAGTGGAATGATGATAATTGCACTGGCCTACCACCTCCAGGAATTCCAACCTTGAAAACTTTAGTACGATGAATGTAAAACAATTTTTGATCCTGGGTAGTAAATGTTATTTCCTAATTGCTTATGCCTCAAAAGTATAGAAAATGGCTATTATTCCCCACAAACTTTGCTTTTGTGACCAGGACAGTGCTATTTTGAAATTTACCTATTTCCAATGAGAAAACGGGTGAATTTGTGTCTTTTCGTTCACATAAAGTCAGAAAAAAAACAACATATGAATCCAAATTAACATGTATTTATACTAAAGTAATACAAAAATGACTACAAAAGATTTAGAAGTGAGTAGTTTTTCGAGATTTACGATTATACTGTAAATCATTTTCACGAATCAGCCCCCAAATGTAGTCTCCCATCACGTTCTCGTTATACTGTCCTTGGTAGCGGCGTTCAAAGTCCAGTATATCCCAGTGGAAGCCCTCACCTTGCTCCTCCGAGTACGCTCCCATGTTCTCCTTGAATTTATCAAGATGAGCATCAAGGATATGAACTTTGAAGGACATCCTACAGCCCATTGTGCCGTAGTTCTTCACCAGTGTCTCAACCAGCTCCACACAGTTTTCGGCCTTGTGATTGCCCAGGAAGCCCCAAACCACTGTGACAAAGCTGTTCCAAGCCGCTTTCTCCTTACTAATGAGCTTCTTGGGGAATTCATTGCACTCCAGGATCTTCTTTATCCGTGGTCCGACGAAGTCACTGGCTTTGACCTTTGCCTTAGACAGCTTAGGGAAGAAGTCTTGAAGGTACTTGAAGGCTGCCGACTCCTTATCTAGAGCTCTGACAAATTGTTTCATAAGGCCCAATTTGATGTGCAGTGGTGGCATCAGCACCTTCCGGGGGTCCACCAGTGGCTCCCACTTGACATTGTTCCTCCCCACAGAGAACTCGGTCAGCTGTGGCCAGTCCCGCCTGTGGTAATGCGCCTTGGTGTCCCTGCTGTCCCAAAGGCAAAGATAGCAGGGAAACTTGGTAAAACTGCCTTGGAGACCCATCAGGAATGCCACCATTTTGAAGTCTCCTCTGACCTCCCAGCCATACTCATCATATTTCAAGGCATCCAGCAAGGTCTTGATGCTGTTGTAATCCTCTTTGAGGTGCACCGAGTGAGCCAGGGGAAGAGACAGGTACTTGTTACCATTATGGAGCAGCACGGCTTTGAGGCTCCTGGATGAGCTGTCAATGAAGAGGTGCCACTCATTCTGGTTACAGGCGATTCCGATTGCCTCGAACAGACTGGTCACATTGTGGCAGAAACAGAGCCCATCTTCATGGGTGAAGAAGCTGGAAAAAGGTTGGTGACGCTTCCTCTGATCTGCGACTTGCACACTTTCATCCAACAAGTTCCACTGCTTGAGCCTAGATGTCAAAAGCTCGGCATTGGACTTGGTGAGACCAAGATCTCTAATCAAGTCGTTGAGGTCTTTTTGGTTGGGGTAGTATGGGTTTCTCTCCTCAGCTCCACCTCTGAAATTGTCATCTGGATCTACAACGTCTTCCTCGCTCTCTGACTTGCTGCTCTCTTCTAAAGACGGCTGCTCTCTCTCCGGAGGAGTGGGTACGGGGAGCTCATGGCAGTGTGGCACCGGGGCGATGGATGAAGGAAGGTCCGGATACGTGATAGCAGGTGCATTCTTGCCAGTCCGACGTTTGGAAGGGTCCACCATGCAGAAGTAGCAGTTGCTTGAGTGGTCAGTGGGTTCCCGCCAAATTCTTGGGATAGCGAACTTCATGGCTCTCTTTTCCCCTCTGTACCATCCTACAAAAATACATTTATTTCACCCATGACTAATGTGTAAGAGATTCTCGCAACATTTTTCATATATGATATATTTTTTCAATAACACTGAAAATTGTAAAACATTTTAAAATTAAAAACTTTTACAATTTTAAAAATTTTAACAAATTTTATAACATAAAATTCCGAGCAACAATTGTCCATCTTACCTTCCAGAGTTTTTTTGTAGTGCTCGCAGGTGAAATGAGGTGCCCAGGGTTTGTCTTGATCCCCGACAGGCATGCCGAAATATGCCTTGTAGGCCTCACACATCTTAGCAGATGCTTCCATGGAGTACTTTTTCGCTCTTGTCTTGATAAATTGGCCGCAGACATAGCAAACTGCGTCTGCCGGATGCTTGCAGCCTCTTGATGCCATCTCAGAAAAATGCAGATATGTATCCACTTAGGCAGCTGGAACTAAACTGAACTGGTGGGCTTAAGGCCCCTGTATTTATACTACTATTTATATTACTGGAAAGTTCTAGAAAGTTCTAGAAGTTACTCCAAGTTTACTCAGCACTGAATCTATCTGGAATGTTCTGGAAAATAGGTAAATTTCAAAATATCACTGTCCTGGTCACAAAAGCAAAGTTTGTGGGGAATAATAGCCATTTTCTATACTTTTGAGGCATAAGCAATTAGGAAATAACACTTACTACCCAGGAACCAAAAAAAAAAAAAAATACACGGTTACACGGTCTGATGGTATGATGCCATCAAAAATCAAGTCATTGTAAACATAGCCACAGCTGTTTTTTGTTTTGTTATTTAATACTGTTTAAAAGCCACCATAAGGTGCCACTATTTAAGATGCAATCCTTGGGTAAATCTCAATTATGTTTAGAGTAAAATCACTGTACTTACACTGTATTTTCACGGTTGGTAGAGGAGAGACCTCAAGAGAAAACATAAAAAGGTTTCTCTTGCTCGATGAGGTGAGACTGTGCACAGCATCCCTCAAGGGTGGAATAGATAGCGGATGCAAATCTTAAAATGAAAGGACAGAAGAGTAGTTACCCTCGCTATTGGAGAGCTGCTCGCGGTGGGAGCAGAGACCCTCCTTCAGGGAATCTGAAAAGAAGTAGAAAATAGAACAGTTAGTTAGGACATTGAGCACTAAGCATATAGCAAGTCCCGAGCAGATAATAGGAAGAAAGAACTGAACCTATGTGTTCGAGGTAAGGAATAGTGCATGAGCTGTGAAAGGATAGGTATAGCCGGGGGTCCCCACTGACTCTTACGATGACAACCCTCCTTATCCAAAGGCAGAGGTGGCATAGCTGACCCGAGGTCAGGGCAGTGAGATCACTTACCCCCCAAAAGAAGGACCCACAGCTCCATAGAAGTTCCCCAAAAACATGCCACAAACAAGAAAAAAGACCACATGCTAACACATAGGAAAAACACACAAGACAATAATAAAGGGGGGGTTAGATAGTAATACTTTGTTGAGCTGTGGAAATGTCAGAAATGGAAGAGTGAATGTACAAGTCAACTGCTGAAAAAGATCAACACCCTAGACTCTTAATGAGATGCTGATTGATTCTAGCCTTGGGTGCCGATGTCGCTGCCCCGATCAAGAAGGACTGAGGGGTGTAGAACTGGGGCAGGAGGCCTGCCTTGGAGGTCAAGGAGGCCAGGTGGGAAGAGAACCAATGTCTCGATGCAACTGAATGGGAAGAATCCACGAACAGCGGGTCTAATGGGAGGAAGGAGCTAGGATGGAGTTTAGTTTAATTGAACACCAAGTGCTGGAATTGCCAGGCATGCAATAATACTGGAGCTGCTGCTGGGATCAGCTGGCAGAATCCGATGTGCTTCAATGATCTGACGCCTGAGATGAGGAGCCAGAGTGTAATTTCTAACTACAGGAACTTGCTGTGGACCATTAAGGGTGGCTGATACCAAGTTGTAGGAGGGAACGTCAGCTGTGGGAACTGGAAATGCTGAACCTGAAGAGACGACAGCTGGGGCAGAAGTGGTGAATGCTGAGCCTGCAGTGTTGGAAGCAACCCATTTGTCCATATCATTGAGCAATGTATTTATAGCAGTAATTGAAGCAGCGATGTGGTGAATGAGGGATTTCATGTCCTCGAAAATGTTGTTATGCAGCTGGAGGATAGAATCTGTTGTGTTGGGAGAGAAGACGGCGACTATGGCTGGAGAGAAAAGATGATGGCGGCAGTCTGACCTGAGACTCTGGGTGGGCAGGTTTGAATGCCACAAAAAGGAAAAGAACAATGGGTGTAGCAGATATGATGGTACATTAAATGTTAAATAGCGCCATATGTTCGCTTCTGGCCTGGGTATTGATATTGTTGTCATGCAGGGTTTCTAGGAGTTTGGCAAAATAGCTGCTCCGGAGGCTGTGCCTGCTGGTGGAGGCGCTTTGATCTCCGTAGTTCTGGGGCAGGTCTGGTTGCTGGGTCGAGATTGATGTGAGAAGTAGCAGGGTTACCATCATTAAAATTGTAAGAGAGGTTTGTGGAGAATCCAGCAGGGAGGTTTCCTGATCTGAATCAGTTGTGGAGTTGGTTCATGCTGAAAATTAAGATTTTTTATTTTTTTTGCGCAAATAACGGGTCGCGCAATCTAAAAATCTAGAGAAGGGACTTAGACGTGAATAAACTTTAAATAGAGAGTAAATAATGATTGACAGAAGATGAAAATTAGAAGAGCCCTAGCTCCCGCACCCTGAACCTCACATAAAGGTTAACATATACTGTTTTAGTAAACCTTTTGAAGACCCCCCCCAAGCATTTTCTAACAATCCCAATAAACCTGTACACACAGGCTGGTATTCTGACATGCAGAGTGCACTCCGCAGTGCAGGATAATAGACTTTATCACCTATTAAGCCACCTCACAGATGTTGACTTTCTTAAAAGGGCCTCAAACAACTTAAAAAGCTGCTGATGCCACTCTTGCTTTTTTCTTTTTTCTTTTTTTCTTTTGACAGGAACCCCATGAAGTCTTGCTGCTTTTCCTGTGCTGTATTTTCCTAAGTAACTGCCATGGTAAAACTAAATAGGGAAGACTGTTTTTATTATCTCACACAGCTTGATAATCTTATCAGCAGGACTGCAGTACAAGCTCTTGACCTAGATACTTACCAACCCATACCAATGTATATAGATATATATATATATATATATATATATATATATATATATATATATATTATATATAGATACATACTTGTACGTGATGCACAAACAGTTGAAGTAAAAATTTTACATACCCCAGTTGAAATGTATAATTTCTAGAAAATAAATAATTATAGGAAAAATCTTTTGTAGTAAAAATTTGGCTTGGATGAGGAAAAAAGTTACAAGAAATAGATGTCTGCAGTGATTCATTTCAGCAATTCTTTTTTTTTTTGCAAAACTTCAAAAAAGCTAATTCAGAAGCATTCACACTCTGACATAGAAAATTAAATTAATAGCCATGTGATGAGTCAAAGGGGTTTCGGTCTGTGATTCAGCCTCCCGACAGTAGGTGGCATCAAACCAACTCGGGACTTCCCTTACCAAGATCTCGTGACCATGGCAAAAGTCATCTTTTGAGGGGCGGCACCTTGGTGAGGGGCGGAAGTACGAGTATGTAACTTCCAGCCACTGGAGTCAAGTGAAGGAAAAGGACACGTGTCAGCTGGGGATTGGTGTTCCACTGACTACAGAGGCGGGACATTACATATTAAAGGGAACGTACTACTGTGTTCGGGGTTGGTCCGAAAGAAAAAGTAGGAGGAGTAACGGGTGAAGGGAGAGACTGGTTTTGTGCAGCGGGTTTTTTTTTGAAATACTAACATTTCTTTTGTCTTTTTTTTGTTTATGGTCACGACGAAGACAAATTAAAGACGTGTCATCAGTTTGTTTTGGATTTCACCCCTGCACTCCTTCCCTCACACCATTTTTTTTTTTCTTTTGTTATTTAATTATTTTGTTGTGTATAGAAAATAAAAATAAATTATTTTATTTCTGTACACATAAATTACTGTCTGGACATTCCATTTAATACACTCTCGCCTCACACGTGGTGTCAGAAGTGAAAATGGATCCAGCTACAGTTTTGACAATGTTTAGGGAGCAGGAGGAGAAGCGAGAGGAGAGAGAGACACGGCACCTGGAACAGCTCGCCCAGTTCTTGGGACAGCTGGTAGAAAAACTATCAATATCAACATCAGAGAGAGCGGTTGCCCGGATGTTTGCAGCTCAGCCTAATCTTCAGAAGATGACCTCGGAAGATGATCCCGAGGCTTTCTTGATTACTTTTGAGAGAGTGGCAGAGGCTGCAGAGTGGCCTAGGGAACACTGGGCCATGAAATTGGCACCCTGCCTGACAGGGGAAGCTCAGGCAGCGTATCGAGCCCTGACGGCCACGAATGCAGGGGACTATGTTAAAGTTAAAGAAGCCATTCTCTCACGCCTCGGGATCACGGAGGAAACATACCGGCGCCGTTTTCGGGAATACCAGCTGTCCAAGGGGATGCGGCCCCGGGTTGCGGGACAATATCTTTTAGATCAGTGCACCCGGTGGCTGCGGCCAGAAGAACATACACCCCAAGAACTGGTGCAGAAAATAGTTATAGAACAGTTTGCGTCTATACTACCGCCAGGGAATCGAGAGTGGATTAAGAGGAATAGACCTACCACTCTCGAGGATGCCCTCCTCCTGGCGGAGGCCTACGAAGACGCAAACGAAGGTGCCGGGTCAGACCCCACTCCTGCCCCTAAACTAACTCGGACCAACCAACCAATGAAGCCCAGAGGGGGTAACCGGACCTTCAGACCATGGAGGTCGAGGTTAGCCCCATCCTGGGCGAGAGAGAATCCCCCTAACCTGCCGGTCGCGGACTCGCAGGACAGATTAACTCCGTTGATGCCTCCTAACCAAGTGTGCTACCAATGTAATGAGCCTGGACACATTGCCAGGAATTGTCCAGTAAGAAAGGTGGACCTGGCGACAAGATCCTGGTCAGCAGTAACAGGTAGGAACACTGGGGAATGTCGGGAGGGCCCTTATCAGTTAAGAGTACAGGTCGGGGGAAAGAGTACTTACGCATTTGCGGACTCTGGGTGTGCACAAACATTGATTCGGCAAGCTCTCTTGGATGGGGTAGCCTGGGAGCCACAGGGTAAAGTGGCTATCTCCTGTATTCATGGAGAAACTCGGGTTTATCCCACCACTAAAGTTAGACTTATTGTAGGTGATTATTCAGCTTGCGTTAAAGTGGCTGTAGCGCAATGTTTACCATACCCTGTTCTCCTGGGAAGAGACTGGCCGTTTTTTGATCGTATTTTAGGTCGGGAAATGGTCTTAGTTTCTACCAGGGGACAATTAAAGCAACAGGAGAAAACAATTGGCGAGATTTTTCCGTTGCAATCCGACCTGTTTAACCCTAAAATCCGCCCAAGAAAAACAAAAAGAGAGCGTCGGGTGGAAAAATATGAGGGAACTCTGAGACGACAAGGGGAGGGGTCTGACACAAAAGTAAACCAATCGCTGAAACGGCAAGGAAAGGGAGTAGGTATTCAGTGTAACCGGGGCTGCGAGGTTACTGAGGTGGAAGGTCATGTAATAAAAGACACTCCTCTCTGTGTACCTAACCATTGGGACCGAGATATTGACTTGGGATATGAACAACAAAATGATCCCACGTTACAGTATGCTTGGAAACGGGTTAGATATATCGAGGGGAAGGATATGCAGGAAGGACAACCGGTGGTATTTCCGCATTTTTCTGTATCTGGGCACTTATTATATAGAATAACCCGGGCTCCCGGGACGGGACAGCTCGTAAAACAGTTATTGGTTCCTAGGCCTTTTCAGTCAGAAATCATGAGATTGGCGCATGACATTCCATTTTCAGGACATTTGGGAACTGAAAAGACTCAGGAACGAATTCTGGCCCGGTTTTTTTGGCCTGGGGTTTATGGTCTGGTGCGGAAGTATGTATCGGAGTGTCCTGAATGTCAATTAGCTGCCCCTAAGTCAGTTCGCCCCGCACCTCTGGTTCCACTTCCAATTATTGGGGTACCGTTTGAAAGGATTGGTGTAGATTTAGTAGGCCCTCTGGAGGGAACAGAGTCAGGATATCGGTATATTTTAGTAGTAGTGGACTACGCAACGAGATATCCAGAAGCTGTTCCCTTACGCTCTATGAATGCAATAGCTGTAGCGAATGAATTGGTAAAAATATTCTCTAGGGTGGGAATCCCGAAAGAAATTCTCACTGATCAGGGCACTAATTTTATGTCAGACTGTATTCAGCAACTATATAAATTATTGAAAATTCGTTCAATTAGAACCTCAGTTTTTCATCCACAAACGGATGGGCTTGTTGAACGATTTAATCAGACTTTGAAAAATATGTTGCGCCGCTTTGTAGATCAAGAAAAACGCAATTGGGCTAAACTGCTTCCCTACTTGCTCTTTGCAGTTCGCGAGGTACCACAATCCTCAACGGGGTTTTCCCCGTTTGAGCTCTTGTACGGTCGGCAGCCGCGGGGTATCTTGGATCTCATAAGAGAAGGCTGGGAAGAACAGTCAAAGGAGTCTAAAAATGTAGTAAAATACGTGTTGCAGTTACGCGATCGCTTAGAATTAGTCGGTCGATTGGCACATGACAATCTCAAAGCGGCACAGCAGAAGCAGCAACAAAGCTACAATAAAAATGCAAGAATTCGGAACTTTCGACCTGGAGATAAAGTGTTGTTATTGTTGCCCTCATCGGAATCTAAGTTGTTTGCTAAATGGCAGGGTCCCTTTCAGGTTATTCGAGCAATTGGTAAAGTCAATTATGAGATCCGACAGCCTGGGCGTCGGAAAGAAAGTCAAATTTATCATGTTAATCTCCTGAAACCGTGGAAAGAACGGGAAGTCCATTTTATATCTCCTGTACAGGAGGGAGAGGATTTTGGACCCTCAATTGAGTCAGAGTCAGCAATTGAGGTCCCGATGGGGGAACAATTAACTCCTGATCAGCGTGAAGAGGTAAGCAATCTAATTAAAATGTTCAGTGATGTGTTTTCTAACGTGCCTGGAAGAACGCATTTGATCGAACATGCTATTATCACTCCGCCAGGTCTAAGAGTTAGACAGAGACCGTATCGCATTCCAGAGAGTCGGAGAGATTCTGTTCGAAGGGAGGTGGAGTGTATGTTGAAACTTGGGGTAATTGAACCTTCCCGAAGTGAGTGGTGTAGCCCAATAGTACCAATAGACAAGCCAGATGGGTCACTACGATTATGTATCGATTTTAGGAGGGTGAATGCTATCTCCAAGTTTGATGCATATCCCATGCCTCGAGTAGATGAACTCTTAGACAAACTGGGGCAAGCTCGGTTTATTTCAACTCTGGATCTGACGAAAGGATATTGGCAAATTCCATTAACGAAAGCCTCTCGTGAGAAAACGGCATTTTCAACCCCAGAGGGTCTTTTTCAATTTTGTACTATGCCGTTCGGACTTCATGGAGCGCCTGCTACTTTTCAGAGACTAATGGACAGGGTTTTACAACCTCATCGAGAGTATGCAGCTGCGTATATCGATGATGTAGTCATTTATAGTTCTTCCTGGAGAGAACATTTGACTAGATTAGAAGCCGTCTTACAGTCTCTGAGGAGGGCGGGGCTCACAGCGAACATGGCAAAGTGCGCTATTGGAAAAGAAGAAACTAAATATTTAGGTTTCATAATGGGTAAGGGTAGAGTGAAACCGTTGGTTTCAAAAGTCCAGGCTTTGTTGGATTCACCGGTACCTACCACGAAAACCCAGGTGAGATCACTGTTAGGGTTGGCTGGTTATTACCGCCGCTTTATTCCACACTTTTCCACTATAGCCGCCCCTCTCACTGATCTCACTAAAAAGAACGCTCCAAATAAAATTAAGTGGAGTGCAGAGTGTCAGACAGCCTTTGAATCTATTAAAACTAATTTGAGTCAGGCCCCAGCATTAATAAGCCCGGATTTCAGCCGAGAGTTCGTCCTGCAGACAGATGCATCGCAGACTGGTCTGGGGGCGGTTCTGTCCCAGGAGAGAGATGGTATAGAACACCCGATACTATACATCAGTCGGAAGTTACTGCCCAGAGAACAGAGGTATTCGGTAGTGGAGAAAGAATGCCTGGCAGTGAAATGGGCAGTGGAATCTTTAAAATACTATCTTCTGGGACGACCCTTTGTACTCATCACAGATCACGCTTCTTTAAAGTGGTTAGACACGATGAAGGATTCAAACGCTAGGATTACGCGGTGGTACCTGGCGCTCCAACCCTTCGCCTTTCAAATAAGGTATCGTGCGGGTAAGTTACATCAAAATGCTGATTTTTTTTCCCGGGAGGGAGGTAAAAGGGAAGGGTTAGAGGTTTCCGAGTGTTCCTTCGGCTCCACTCTGAGGGGTGGGATATGTGATGAGTCAAAGGGGTTTCGGTCTGTGATTCAGCCTCCCGACAGTAGATGGCATCAAACCAACTCGGGACTTCCCTTACCAAGATCTCGTGACCATGGCAAAAGTCATCTTTTGAGGGGCGGCACCTTGGTGAGGGGCGGAAGTACGAGTATGTAACTTCCAGCCACTGGAGTCAAGTGAAGGAAAAGGACACGTGTCAGCTGGGGATTGGTGTTCCACTGACTACAGAGGCGGGACATTACATACTAAAGGGAACGTACTACTGTGTTCGGGGTTGGTCCGAAAGAAAAAGTAGGAGGAGTCACGGGTGAAGGGAGAGACTGGTTTTGTGCAGCGGGTTTTTTTTGAAATACTAACATTTCTTTTGTCTTTTTTTTTGTTTATGGTCACCACGAAGACAAATTAAAGACGAGTCATCAGTTTGTTTTGGATTTCACCCCTGCACTCCTTCCCTCACACCATTTTGTTTTTTCGTTTGTTATTTAATCCTTTTTGTGGTGTATAGAAAATAAAAATAAATTATTTTATTTCTGTACACATAAATTACTGTCTGGACATTCCATTTAATACACTCTCACAAGCCAGTTGAGGCACCTTATAAAGAAGACAAGTAAATTGCTAATTTTAGAAGTGCATTTATTAACAGAAGCATCAAAAATTTCCATAAAACAGTTTACTGGTTTAAAATGTCTTGGACTTATTAAGGAAGGATTAGCTGTGATGTTTTCCCTTGAGACTCTATAAGTAGTAAGTGTTAAAACAGAAACCTTCATACAGAAATCTAATTGTATTACTTTCCTTTTAATTATGAAAATAAAATGACTTCTGTATTTGTAAGTTCCATCTAGGGTGACCAAATAGCAAGAATGAAAAATAGGGACACTTGAGTGAAAAATCAGGACTCGTTGGTGCGGGGAGGAAAGAAGCCTTGTTTAAATGAAATACTGCACAACGCAAGTGACGCAAACTACGTATCTTTCTTCTGTAGATAGGCTTTTTTTTATTCCTTCTTCCTGTGTGAATTGCACTTAAGCAAAAATAAAAACTTAGATAAAAAAAAAAAAAAAATACTCCAAAGCAGTTAACTTTCTTGTTTCCTGTTCAGATGAGAACAGTGTTTTAATCAGCCTATCAGTCTGCTCTGGTTTTTCTGTGACCTGTTGTATCATACATAGCAGGTGGGTCAGTCAGTGCTGCATTGTTTTGAATTAGGTTTGCTAAAATCTAGTTTTCAGCATAGGACATAAAATACCAAAAATGGACAACAAAGCAAAACAAGCAAAGTATATTTCGGCTGAGGATCGTGTCAAGACATTTCCCAAAGAAACTATACATGCAGATGGAGTGAATTGTATTGCACATCTTGTGACTTAAAGAACATACAATCAATTGCTATATAGCTTCAGAATCACACATTAAACAAAAGACTACTACAAGCTGCTAAACAAACAGTTTTCAGAGAGCAAACTGGAAAATGAGCGCAAACAAAAAAAGTATTCCTGTATTGGTTGTATCCAAGTTAAATTAGCACTACATGTACAATCAAGCACAGCTACCTCGGTTCAAACAACCTGCTGTTTACTTTTTAAACACAGTTAAAATTGACCTGAATAGGCACGCTTTCTTGTTTTGACTAGGTACTGATAAAATAAATTCCTGGATTGGGCAAATAACATGACATCGAACGTGCTGCATATATGGTCTTTATTAAAGAATGCCACATACCTTTGTGTAGCCGAGTTTTGGAACTGTTTATAATTTATTTCCACATCTGTAGAACTTGGCAAAGCTTTGCCTTACACTTCCAACCAATTCAGTAGATGCAGAACATGCAATCTCAATGTATGGGCAGGTCCACACCAAACAGACAATGTCGACAGCATCTATTGGGAGATGTGGCATGTTTTTTAACAAAGTACAGGACTCTATTTCAGTAAGGAAGCAAGTACCACCATTTTAGGCTTTTACAGGACTATGAAATATTATCTAGGTGTATTTAATGATTAAACAAGTCTGCGAAATGTCCATGAAATCCTAATTATAACCCTAATCCTAACTGGATGACTTGGTCATGCGCATAACACATCCTTTTTGCTGATGACGTAATTGTAGAACTCCTTACTGCCATTCTGGTTTTGATGTGCCATTTTGTTTTTGTTTGTTTTGTGCATGAGGCAGAGCTACTCGCTGCAATTCTGAATTATGCTTTTTTACAAATGTCTGAGAATGCTCACCTACATGAATGCATTATTTCAAGCTTTAGATTTTATGAATACGGTACAACTAATGTAAAAAAATACATTTTCCATAACCTATTATGTGCAAATAGGAGCAGTGCCCTACGCAAACCTGATAAAAATGAGTGCTGAAGATTACAAAATTTTTAAAAATCACAGGAATGAAAATGTATAGATTTCTATTTGAAATCAGGCCATTTATAATGGAGTTCAACTTCAAATGTTTTTATTTTTATAGCATTATTATATGTTTTGCAAGCAAGACTCGATAAAGCAGCAAGCTCAAAACAAATAGTAATTCTAGTGTTCCCTAATTTTGGCTTCTAATATTTAACTTTACTTAAATGTATATTAATAATTGGAAAACAACCTGCAGTTTAAAAACTCACATGTCAGCATTTGAATGAACGGGGGAGTGTGACAAAGTGGTTGAGTGAGAGCAGGTGCAGGAGTGATGCAGTGCGGTAATTAAACAGACAGCCTTGTAATCCAGTTTGAAAAAGTAATCTTTATTTTTATTCCAGGTTTGGTGACCAAAACAATAATCTCCCAGCAATACACAAGCAATGTGTACTGCACGGGGTAAATAATAATGGGATTGCAGTCCCAACTAATAAACACAATATCTGACCCACAATAATACATACATGGTCACCAGTCCTGGGTGCGTGCAGTAGTGGTCATGGTGGGTGATACAGGTTATTTAGTGACTGTTGGTGCAGTTCCGGTTTAGCACTGGCCATAGAGGACAGCTCCGGAATTGTGCTAGCTGTTTGGTAATGTACAAGACAAGACAACACAAGACAATTACAAGACAAAACAAACAAAACACTCATGGTACTTTTATGAAATAGGAACAGGGTCTCTCATAGTCCTTCTCAGTTTATTTACACAAACCAAAGCGAAGGAACAGATTACAATTCTCCGTCCCCTTTTACGCTGTAACACATGACCCCTTGGTAAATGAGTGCAACCACCTCTCCAATCTGCGGCTGCCATGTCGTTTCCCTTCCGGGTCAATGCGTTATTGCAATGGAGTCTCATAAGAACATAAGAACATAAGAAAGTTTACAAACGAGAGGAGGCCATTCGGCCCATGTTGCTCGTTTGGTTGTTAGTAGCTTATTGATCCCAAAATCTCATCAAGCAGCTTCTTGAAGGATCCCAGGGTGTCAGCTTCAACAACATTACTGGTGGAGTTGATTCCAGGCCTTCACAATTCTCTGTGTAAAAAAGTGCCTCCTATTTTCTGTTCTGAATGCCCCTTTGTCTAATCTCCATTTGTGACCCCTGGTCCTTGTTTCTTTTTTCAGGCTGAAAAAGCCCCTTGGGTCGACACTGTCAATACGTTTTAGAATTTTGAATGCTTGAATTAGGTCACCGCGTAGTCTTCTTTGTTCAAGACTGAACAGATTCAATTCTTTTAGCCTGTCTGCATATGACATGCCTTTTAAGCCCAGAATTATTCTGGTCGCTCTTCTTTGCACTCTTTCTAGAGCAGCAATATCTTTTTTATAGCGAGGTGACCAGAACTGCACACAATATTCAAGATGAGGTCTTAC